>NC_068446.1:18705459-18837959 GCF_023373465.1 Oncorhynchus keta
GTCCACAACAAGAACAAACCTACGTCGAGTAGGTAGTACCAGAGATAATCGAGGGCCCACTTAATGACTAGGGCTTCTTTCTCTACGGTAGCATCTCTGTTCCTGATCACTGAGCTTCCTACTTATAAAGAGAATAGGCCTCTCTGCTTTGCCCTCCACTGCATCAGCAAACAATGTTTGGCCATGGGCACGAGTACCATCACTTTCTCTCCCATGGTGAACTCCCTGGGAGTCCGTTGAGTCTTCTCCATTTGCTCCTTTACTATGGGCCAGACTGCCGACAGGCAGTCCCGCATAAGGGTAACGTTCTATCAAACAGAACGGGCATGGTTGGGCCTCCCCGGTCTCCTTGGCTAAGTCGAGGATCCCTTGACATGGCCTGCCATAGAGCAATTCGAAGAGGGAGAACCCAGTGGACGCCTGGGGTGCTTCTCGCCTGGCAAACGTTAAATGGGGCAGAAGCATGTCCCAGTTTTTCCTGTCTCTGGACAGCACTCTTCTCAACATGCTTTTAATAATTATGTTCACTCGTTCCACCCGCAGACAGACTGTTGTGTGAATATGCTTGTGTGTACCTGTTGAACCTGGTATAACCGACACACGTCCTTCATCAACCGGGACATGAACGGGGTTCCCTGGTCAGTTAGGATCGTCTTGGGAAGGCCCACCCGGGAGAACAGCATGAACAATTCCTCTGCGATTCCCTTTGATGACATGTTGCGAAGGAGTATGGACTCTGGTAACTGTGTAGCGTAATCCACGACAACCAGGATGTACTCGTGTCCTCTGGTGGATTTCAGGAGGGGTCCCACGAGGTCCATAGCTATGCGTTCGAAGGGAGTCTATAATGGGGAGAGGAATAAAAGGATTACGCAGGTGTGGCCATGGGGCTGTACACTGACATTGATCACACGTCCTACAATACCTGGCCACATCTCGGGTACCACGGGGCCAATAGAACCTCTGCATAATTCTGTTGATAATTTTGCCCCGTGCCAAGTGTCCTCCTAGGTCGTTGGAATGGGCTAGCCGTAGGACAGTATCCCTGTATGGTCTAGGCACCATTAGTAATTCCTGTTTTTCACCCCTTCGTTGCATGACCCAATACAAAAGGCCGTAGGGAAGAGAGGGCTCACCTGAACCGTCGATATTCCTCCCGTCGACACCTTCACCTTCCGCATGGCTTCCCGTAGGTCTGGGTCTCTATGCTGAGAGGTACCAAACTGTTCCTTTAATTCTTGGGGCAGGTTGACCTCGGTAGAGGGGTGTGCAGGTTGTTTCCCATCCCTGTCGAAGGTGCCCGAGGAGAATCCCTCTGACGGGGCTTCAAATATAGCCCTTAGCCTCTGGTGGATCCTTCCTTCGTCGTGTATAACCCTTCGCATCTGTATTCATCGGAGGTTTCCTGGAATAGCTGTCAGAGGCGTTGGGTCTGTATTTCTTCCTCTGCTCCAGAGGACGAGGCCAAGGCTGTTTCCTTGTAGGGCTACTACCTTGGGCTTCGTCTTTTTCTTCCTCTGCTTTCCTGCCCCCCTACAGTGGCCCGGCTCATGGCGTGTGAGAGAGAGACCTGATCCTCTTTGTCCGGTGCTTAACGTCATCTGCCGAAGCTCCTTCTATAAGGGACAGTCTCTCCCGATCAATAAAGGCACTTTCAGATGGGGTACTTTCCCCCATCCTGACTGTACACCTTCCTTTCGGGGTGAGAATGGACAGACTCACGGTGGGGTAATAGTGGGTGTCTCCATGGACACGGCTACTTTATCTGGTAGCAGTGTTGCTGTGGTCACCATCTGCTCCTCCACTAACGTGACCATACTTCCCAAGTCGAGAATGGCTACCACATCTCGTTCTTCTGTTTGAACTGGAATCTCTGGGGCTGGGGCTATTTCTGCTAACCAACAGAGCTGATCCTGCCCTTTCGGACCGGGATGCGTGGGGACAGGCAGCGATGACTTGGTGGCCATGGACTCATCCTTTCTGGGACATTGTGGGGCGTAATGGTCCGGAGGCTGGCATTTATAGCACTGACCCTGTTGTGTGGGTGATGACTTCTCCCACATCCGGAGCGGGTTCGGTCATGTCGGTGGATGATATGCCGGGGTTAGTCAGGGAACGGGCTTGGCAAAGTCCTTCCGGTCCTCCTTTTAACAACTCCCATGTAAAATCGGTATGTTTCCACAGCCTGGGCTGTTGTCGGCTGATGACGGGTTTGCTTGCCCCACAACCCTTTTTAAGGGTAATTCCCTCAATTTTGTCCACTACGAGCGTCTCTACGACATGTCCTACTCCCTTCCCGGGCTCCAGCCACTGTTTCGTTAGCCATAGGAGTGCAAAGATCTGGACACGGACGGATTTGTTGGCCATGTAGGTCCTTTGATGGAACTTTACGGCCCCATCTTTACGGCTCCTTTCGAACATCAGGATGAAAGTCTCAATATCATCTTCCTTTGAGAGGCGAGGTAAGATGGCGTGAGCAGCCGCTCTCGGATTCAATCTCGGTTCTTCTCATCGGCTCAGCTGTTGCATGAGTTCTATGGTTGTCTGCTGGGACTTTATGAACTGTTGTAGTAGAGCGTTATCCATCCTTCTTGAATGGTTCCTTTCATTTCCACCTAGTGCCCGCATTCTCCACCAATGTGAACGGTCCAAGTACTTGGAGGTTGCTCTAAAGCGGAAATGTGAATAAATGAGTCAGCAGCAGGTTCTCTTTATTGAACAACGTTCTCAAACACAATCAAGGATGATATCCCAAGGAAAACACAAATCTTCACAAGAACAAGGAACACAACTCCCGGGTGGCACAGCGGTTAAGGGCACCGTACTATAGCGCCAGCTGTGCCACCAGAGACTCTGGGTTTGCGCCCAGGCTCTGTCGTAACCGACCGGGAGGTCCGTGGGGCGACGCACAATTGGCCTAGCGTTGTCCGGGTCAGGGAGGGGTTGGCCGGTCTCAGCGCGCACCAGTGACTCCTGTGGTGGGCCGGGCGCAGTGTGCGCTAACCAAGGTTGCCGGGTGCACGGTGTTTCCTCCGGCACATTGGTGCGGCTGGTTTCCGGGTTGGATGCGCGCTGTGTTAAGAAGCAGTGCGGCTTGGTTGGCTTGTGTATCGGAGGATGCATGACTTTCAACCTTTATCTCTCCCGAGCCCATTCGATGAGACAAGATAGTAGCTACTAAACAATTCGATACCACGAAAAAGGGTTTAATTTTTTTTTTAAAAGAACAAGTAACAGAATTTGAGTATCTTTAAACTATAACATAAATCACGGGTGTGTCACCGCCTTCCCGATCCTTCCATGGAGAGCTCCCTTCGGGTGGTCGTCCGGATCCGTGGTGACTATCCCCAAAAGGTGGTGTGTCCCTTTCTTCTCCTTTCCGAAAGGTACGTCCTCTCCTCTGTATAAGCAAACCCTCTTTTCTTTCTTCCCTCTCTGCCGGTTCCCTCCTGTCTCTTGTAGGGGAAAGAGAATAGCTCATTAGTACCGTCAGCTGTGCATAATTGCCTCTGATCACCTTGACTCACATGCTGGGCTGGGCTACAATCCGTAAGAACAGCCTACCCTCTGGTGGTCCTTCCACGATAGTGTCACAAATTCAATAGAAATATAGCCTATAGAGCAGCATTTCTTAAAGTATGAGTCGCGACCCAACCTTTTAATGGTTGGTCACAACGTAAATATATATATTTTTCACTAATTACTGGAATTTGATTTGGCCAAATGCAACTGCGCTCTCGCTTCAGTGCGCTCTATGCTTATCAGCAGTCTTTGCTCAGTTTAGCAGCTGCACGAGTGGGAGAGGTGGAGGGAGACTGTTCACCAGATCTTTTTTCTGCAGTTTTCTTGAAGATGACTCCGCGACTCATAAGCTGTCGTTCAAGCCACTGACTTGTTATTCCCACTCCCCATCACTCACCGCTTTCATGAAATGGACTCATGCTAGCCACATGTTCTGACTGAGCTCAATCATCATGAAATGCAAATACAGTGATGACTTTGTCTCTTTCATACTAACTTTGAGAAATAACGAGAAGCGCCGACAATGTGTTTTGTGTGGGGAAGTGTTTAGTAATGAGTCTTTCAAAACAAACAAATTAAAATAAAATGACATGTCCTGACCAAACATCCAGGAACAACATGACAGTAAAACCAGGAAGTTCTTTGAGAAAAGGGAAGAATACTTCAGGAAACAGTGATTCGAACGTGGAAACGTCAGTTAACAAGCAAGGTGTTGTCGTCATTTTATAACAGGTGACGATAAGCAGAAATAAAGGGAGTTCTCTCTCGCCGAGTAGTAGATGTGAGTTTCTCTTTCAAATAATCCCCTGGCTTTGTAACGTTACACAGCTAATAGCTAACGTTAGCCAAAGCAAGCTAACTAGCTACTGATAGTGCAACCCCAAGAAATAGTGCAGATGAAGATGAAAAATGTTACATTTTACTTTAGAAATTGTTGAAAACAAGTCTAGGTTGGAACTGTTGCTGTTACAAATAGTAACTTTTATTCTGAACTGGAATAAACTGATTGAAGCAAGATGCTTTTTGAAACAAACACTCACACAGTTCTGGGTTGCTCATCTGCAGCAGGAAGCGGTCTCCTGCCTGACTGAGAAAGCAGTAGATGTTTATTCCAGTTCAGAATAAAAAAATATTTATTTTAAGAGCAACAGTTTCAAACTAGACCCTCTATCAACAATACTTTATACCTTAAGATGTACAGTAGGGTAGATACATTTTTTTAAATCTGTACTGTTACTTAGGGTTGCACGATGAAAAAGCCTGTGTGTGTGTTCTGTTATACATCTGTGATGTGATCAATCTGTTCATCACAGTTCAGAATGGAATTATTTATTGTATTTTATTTTAACAGCATCAGTTCCAACCTAGACAGGTATGTAAGAGTGTTTTTAATGAGGAAAAATAAACAGGAAAATATATTTGTGTATTTCATTGTTTTGGTCTGTATTGCATTTTTTTTTTAGGCATAAGGGCAATGAAATGTACCGATATTTACATATAGTCACATATTTTCCTAAGCTTGTGTCCCAGGAAAACAGACTTTCTCATTTGGATTCCAGACTGAAAAAGTTTAAGAACCCCTGCTATAGTCTTCAAATTATTGAAGTGTATGCTGTGTAGCCTGTATGAATTTGATAGCCTAGTGGTGCTCATCTCGTCAATCTGATCTGTGCGTGTTGGTAGGCGCAAATGTATGGCAAAATGCAGCTGTATGTCATAATGGGGTCCAGGGTTAACTTGTGTTATATAAAACAATGGTTGATGTGTATGGCTACATTTCAGAAACATTTCAGTAGTGGTGGGACCAATCTAATTGTGTTTTTAGGACTCAACGGCAATACTAGTTGTTGCCCCCATTTATTGAAAATGCCCTTCAGGCATTTAATCCTGGAGTCGGGCCTGACACATACTGTACTGTTATTCACATTCAGCTTGTCAAGTTAAGGTATGACAAAGAATGACAGACTCGTGTGTTAAGTTAATGTGATAAAGTGACAATGTGAGCACATGTAAAAACAATGATCTGATGTGAAATAAATGTGAACAATAAACATGTGATACCATGAAACTACACTTGACAACATTTGAGCACATGTGAAAACCCAAATGTCAAATGTAATTGAGAATATTTTACTTTATAATGCATAATTTACATTAATTGAATTTACAGTCATGGTCCCGTGCAGTGCTTTGTGTAGTTCTCGCTTTGTTCCAGGGACAATATTTTTTAGAATGTTGTATTATGGTCCCCTGGACTATTTAGGATTTGAACTTGCTTCATACCTGAAGTTCCTGCTGCTCCACCAGGTCAGGGGACATACAATTTTGCCTAAAGTATAGACAACATTTTGAAGGTGTTATTTCTATAAAATGATAGTATGCTGCTGTATTCTGATTTAAATTAGTAGAAATAGAGGTATTATTTTGTAGTGTGACCACACTTGGGACTCAAGAGGGTGCAACTCAATATTAGGAATATGTTCCTAATGTTTTGTACACTAAGTGTCCAACACAGGAGGTTGGTGGCAACTTAATTGGAGAGAACGGACTTGTGATAATGACCGGAGTGGAATGATATAGAGTACAGCAAACATGGTTTCCAGAAAACTTGTTTTTTCATATGTGAAATGTTTCAAAAACACATACTTTCACATATGAAAAACCACATGTGAAGTGCTCCAAAAACACATTTTTACATAATTGGTTTTGGAACACTTCACATGTGTAAACGTAATCTCGTGAAATTGATGTGGTTTTGCTGTAATGTTAAGGACCATGTTAGGATGTTTGTAAGAGTTTCTCAAGACATTCGTTTTACCAGTCGTCAGGACGTCACGTGACGGTCTCAAACTATTGTCTGTAATGAAATGGTATGGTTTTTACAATGACAATACACCTTATCACTATGGCCGGATTAGAAACATAAAAGGGCTAGGATTTAGGGCTATGGACTAACTGAGCAGCAGGGCAAACTAACACAGCAGTTGAGTCACTCACGGAGCGGTGGCCAATGTTTGTTCGTTATACTCGTTATACTCTACCCGAGCAGGGTTTAGCTCTTCCTCACAAGCAGGGGACGTTAGTCAATGGCTGGTCCGAGAGTCCATGGCTGGTTAGGTTGCGAATGGCAGGTCGCCGGCTGTCCCTCTCTCCGCACCGGACAGGCCATATGGTAGCATTGGGTGTAGCCTCTTGCAGCTGCGCCGGGAGTGTACCCTGTGTCTGTAGTCACAGGGGACACAAAACATACAATTAGAGTATGTGTCGGCCAACAATTGGAGTCACACTCACATGCTGGAAATAAGCACTTTCCTTTAATAGTGCTAAAGAGAGCATTGTTTGAGTTGAGCTCTTGGTTGCCTGGCTTGGTTGTCGGTGGCTGTTTGCTGGGCTGTCTCTCGATCTGCACCGGGTCTTGTAGCGTTGGGTGCAACCTATCGGAGTTGTGTCCGGTAAAGCATGTACTGGCCAGCTATTGTAGTCACACTCACAGTCGAAACAAGCACTTTCCTTTAACAGTGCTACAGAGATTGATTTGTCAAGTCAATGCATGACAGGCTGTCAGCCGAGAGGTCACCGGTCCAAATGGCACTCTGAAGATAAGTTCCAGTTCCTTTAAACTCTAGTTCTGGGACATGTTTAGCATGTTTAGCAGGGAGGGAGGTGGTGATAGGGAATTGGCAACAGCTGTCTCAGTCAGTGTAGTCCATGCTGATCTGGGGGAATCACAGCACACCATGCAATCAAACAAATAGTCCATGCAATTCAATTTCACACATGAGAATGTCAGAAATTATGTAAAAGGCAATCGTTGTAAACGACACACAATACATGTGGTTAAAACTCACTCATAAATAATAAGAAAAAAGAACATGCTGATACATAATATAAAAATAATGGCACTTTCTAGTTTAGTAAGAGTCAGTGCCACTTATGACACTTACACCTATCAAGTTGTTTCAGATCTACACAAGTGCCTAGGGAGGCGGGGTTAGGGTTTCTTCTGGACAGGGCCTAACTATGCTGGCCCAATACGCACAACACTTAGAGATGTCTCTTATTAGAACAGTGGTAAGGGTGTTTGTCATTGGTGCTGGTGGCCTGGGATTGAGACCCGCTAGGGAAATCACTCTACTCTCACATTCTTAGCAATATAGGTTAATGTCATTATTTGGCAACAGTTACAACACCTGTCTGATCAAATTAAAATTAGTTTCTCGTTGAACGATTGGAATCTGTAGAATTCTAGGTAGTTGAGCATATCAAAGACAACTCTATCATCTTTTTCAAATTCACCACACATATCAAATCAAATTTGATTTGTCACATGCGCCGAATACAATGGGTTACTTTACCAAGTAATTCTCGCTTCGGAGTCCTTCCCAACGATTCAGAGTTAAACAATTATAAAAAAGAAAACTAGCAACACAAAAGGAATACAATACACAAGAATGAAGCTACAGTATATACAGGGAGTACCAGTACCAGATCAATGTGCAGGGATATGAGGTAGATAAGTACTAGGCATTAGGATAGATAATAATAAGAGTAAAATAAAGAACAGAGTAGAAGGACCATATGATGAGTGTAAAAGTGTGTGTGTGTGTGTCAGTGTGTGTGTACACACGCATGTTTGTGCTGGGCCAGTATGCATGTGTGCTAATGTAGTGTATGGGGATGTGTGTGGGTTTTGTGTGAGTGAGTATTGTGTATGAGTGAGTGGGTGTACAGTGTGTATAGATGGGTTAGCTGACAACTTCATGAAAACTATGTGCAGGCTTCAATGGGCCAGAAGTCCATGTGTTGCTGTGATTCTGGATGACTAGATAGCTAGCAACAATGACAAGAAGCTGCCATGTGGGGAATCGTAGGTGGCTCATTTCAGCTAGTTGTATCTTGTTCTTGATACCATGTCTTGATTTGAGGTGTTTTGACTGATGTCATGTTTATGCTAATATGGCAAAAATGTGCTAGCTAACCAACAACTGTATGGATGTATTTGAGAGACAACAAGTGCTCATTGTGTAAATGTATTTGTTTTTTTGAATAAACATTGGAGACAATATATAGTTTACATGTTGTCAACAATCTAAGACAACCCCATCTGTTTTGCCCATTAGTTGCGCACGCATCGGTTTTGTTGCTAAACAACAGACTGCAGACTGCAGTGCCTACTCTCCCCACGCCCTCTACACCCGCTCTATGTCCTCTCACCTTCCTGTTACTGTGAATCATAGAGCTATCAAGTGACCCGTGTTAATGTGTCTGCACGTGCAAGGGCTTTTCTGCACCTGTCAGTGTGTGTGTATGTGTGTGAGAGACAAAGAGGAGTGTGCCTGTGTTTTGTAGAGATTTGTGTGTGTGTGTGTGGGGGGGGGTAGGTGTGCGTGTGTGTGTGTGTGTGTGTGTGTGTGTGTGCGTGGCTGTCCACTTGTTCTTCAGACAAAGAGGTGACTGAAAATGTTTAAATCAAATGCTGTGTTGTTTGATGCAAGAAACCACTTTACAAAATAAAATGCTGTTATTATTCCCGTACTATATTATTCCTGAGTGGCGCAGCGGTCTAAGGCACTGCATCTCAGTGCAAGAGGCATCCCTACAGACCCTGGTTTGATTCCAGGCTGTATCATAACCAGCCGTGATTGACTTGCCTAGTTAATAAAGATCAATAAAGGTTAAAAAAATACAGTAAATCAGACATATTATGCTACCCTCTGCCTATTGGCTACTTAGCTTAATCAAGTCTGTCTCAAAATACAACACTGACCCTTTAAGACAAAAAAAGCTCTTTACCCAACTTGCCTTTCAAAAATGTCTAGAAATGTACATGTTTGGGCTCTTGTAGGAAGAAATCACTCCACCATTGCTGACTACAAATGATCTATAGCTGGGCTAATAACTCACCAACTAGCAAGGGATATGAACAAATGTGCACACGTGCCTATATGCAGATCTGGCTTCAATTTCAAAACAAAACATCTATTCATGACCACTCATGCTGTAAACGCAGTCCAGTTCAAAGAGAATGTCAGATTCAGATATGGCAATGGTCTATTTGCATATAGGCCTACTGCAGCTGATTGATTATGCCGCACTGGTCTGTGTAGGGTAAGGTCTGAGTCGTGCACGTCAATGCAATAGAGCCCCGCAGTGG
The DNA here is from genome assembly GCF_023373465.1 of Oncorhynchus keta. Taxonomy (NCBI): domain Eukaryota; kingdom Metazoa; phylum Chordata; class Actinopteri; order Salmoniformes; family Salmonidae; genus Oncorhynchus; species Oncorhynchus keta. The sequence goes on from NC_068446.1 coordinate 18,715,136, forward strand.
ACATGTCATAATACCCATAAAACCTAGTGGTCATACAGGAAATGGTTCCAATTGTTTTTCCACCATTAATGTTTCCCATAGGAGAATTTAGGAACTCTTAAAATAAGGGCTGTGTTTTGTGTAGGCTTAACCTGGAGTGATGTTTTGATAACTGTGACAAGGTCAATTCTATCAGTATATTTGGCTCTATTTACTCTCAGAATCGAAAATGAGCAAGACTACAAATCCCTGCATGCTCCTGCACGTCATCTTTAGCTGACACCTTTGCTAACAGGTATTGTGTAAATGTACAATTTTCCCATGATATTTCACAGAATTTAATTTAAGGAAAGTTAGCCAGAGATTCTTACCTTTGCTTTGATTCGGCAGTCTCATCCAGATCATCATGGCATTTGTAGTTCTGTATGATAGTCACATTAGCAGCTAATTAGCATTTAATTTTGGGTTGGGGTAAATACAGGCAAATATATTGAAAAAAGTCCCCTTGCCCGAGAGAGATTTGCATGGTTATCAAAACATCACGCCAGAGAAAGCCTACACAAAACAGCCCTTATTTTAGGTGTTTCTAAAATCCCCTATCGGAAAAATGAATGATGGAAAAACAATTGGAACCATTTCCATGTTTGACATCTAAATTTTATGGGTATTATAACTCATACAGTGGGACTCCATAGAATCTTACTCCAATGCGTTCTGCCTACAACAAATGAGTTTGTTTTGCATAGTTAGTTTTGCATACTAAGTCTAGCATAGCCAGTTTAGTTTCGGTATGTTGCATTGAAAGTGACTAATATTGCGTTGATTCGATCACAATTCCCACAGTAAAGGGAAACGTTGATAGTGTTAACTAAGGGGGAAAACTCTAGAATGTTGATTGAAGTTCAATCCCGTGCTTCTCTGCATGGGTGGCAGGGTAGCCTAGTGGTTAGAATGTTGGGCTAGTATTCCTGAGCTAACAAGGTACAAATCTGTTCTGCCCCTGAACAAGGCAGTTAACCCACTGTTCCTAGGCTGTCATTGAAAATAAGAAAATGTTCTTAACTGACTTGCCAAGTTAAATAAAGGTAAAAAAAATTAAATAGGCGCACGCTCGCAGCTTAGCAGGAACATTGTTTGTGGAGTAACTACAATATTGTTGATCCATCCTCAGTTTTCTTCTATCACAGCCATTCACCTCAAGGTGAAATGCCTGAGTTAAAATCTAATTTTATTGGTCCCATACACATATTTAACAGATGTTATTGCAGTTGTAGTGAAATGCTTATGTTCCTAGTTCCAACAGGGCAGTACTATCTAACAATTTACAACAATACACACAATGGAATGAAGAAATATATTAATATTAGATTGAGCAATGTTGGAATGGCATTGCAGTAAAGCAGTATGTAAACATTATTAAAGTGACTCGTGTTCCATTATTAGAGTGGCCAGTGATTCCAAGTCTCTGTATATAAGGCAGCAGCCTCTAAGGTGCAGGGTTGCGTAACCGGTTGGATTAAACAGTCTGATGGCCTTGAGATAGACTTTTTATTCAGTCTCTCTGTCCCAGATTTGATGCATCTGTACTGACCACACCTTACGGATGATAGCAGAGTGAACAGGCCATGGCTCGGGTGGTTGATATCCTTGATGATCTTTTCGGCCTTCCTGTGACTTGAAGTTTGCCCCCGGTGATGCGTTGGGGAGAACGCACCACCCTCTGGAGAGCCCTGCGGTTGTGGGAGATGCAGTTGCCATACCAGGCGGTGATACAGCCGGACAGGATGCTCTCAATTGTGCTGTCTGTAAAGGTTTATGAGGGTTTTAGGGGCCAAGCCAATTTTTTAAAAATGCCTGCATCTTTGTAGTGACTGGGTATATTGATGCACCATCCAAAGTGTAATTAGAACTTTACCATGCTCAATGGGATATATTCAATGTCTGCTTTTTAAATTTTCACCCATCTACCAATAGGTGCCCTTCTTTGCGATGCATTGGAAAACCTTCCTGGTCTTTGTGGTTGGATCTGTGCTTGAAATGTACTGCTCGAGTGAGGGACCTTACAGATAATTGTTACGTGTGGGGTACAGAGATGAGGTAGTCATTCAAAAATAATTGTAAACACCATTATTATCCATGTAACTGATTATGTGAGTTGCACATTTTTACCCCTGAAAATATTTAGGCTTTGCCATAATGAAGGGGTTGAATACTTATTCATTTGTATTGTGGAAAAAGTTAAGGGGTATGAATACTTTCTGAAGGCACTGTACATACAGATATGTGTGTATTTGTGTGGTATACAGAGTAAGACCTGTGTGAGGCAACTGGGTGTCAGACAGGCGGTCTGTAGATACTGCCCGGTCAGTCCGGCCGGGCACTGCAAGGTCCCTCCCTTTGACAGAGTATCTATTCAATGAGTCAATGAGCTGATTCAATTCTGCGCATCAGGCTGCAGCTCAGTCTAGCGCTTGGGGCAGTCAGAGAGGTCAGGCCCATTCAGACATCGATGTCATGCAAATGAACCCACCCACGCTTAAACCGTTCTTGGAATTTTTATGTCTGCTCCCTGGCCCATTTTCCAAAATGTTCGCCCCTTTTTTCTCCTCCCTCCCTTGTTGTTTCTCTCTCTCAGACCTCTCCAAATCTCTCTACCCTGTATTCACAAAGTCATTGATGAGACATTCAAAGCTTTTTAAATTGGTCAGCTTCATTGCGTTTGAAATAAGACAGGGAGAGAGAGGGAGATGGAGAGAAAAGAGGAGTGGGCCTGAATTTACACCGGCCTGAAAGCAGTTAGATCATGTTCTTTTCATGGTCCGATTAGAATCAAATCGATCCCCCCGCCCCTCCTGACACTCCAGGGCTTTTAGAGGAGTGGGCCAAACAAAGATTTTGGGGGCAAGACGAGGGAATGAGCGACTGAACATGAATGTTAAGCAGACTCTTAAGTCTTCTCTCTTAAAGTGAGAGAAGACTAAAGAGTTAGCATTCAAACTACTATGCAGATATGAAACAAACAGAGAATCATATTATCAATCAAAAATATCAAATTCCTAGTTCATGCTACAAAACTAACTTTATAAGAGGTTTTAAATATCGTTTAGATTTGCCTGATTGCATGATTAATATACAATGAACAAAAATAGAAACACAACATGTAAAGTGTCCCATGTTTTCTTAAGCTGAAATAAAAGATTGCAGACATTTTTTATACACGCAAAAAGCAGCATAATCGTTACACAAGTGCACCTCATGCTGGAAAAACGAATTCTGATTGGCTGGGCCTGGCTCCCAACTGATTGACTGCGCCCCTGCCCAGTCATGTGAAATCCATAAATTAGAGCCTAATTAATTTATTTAAATTGACTGATTTCCTTATATATACTGTAACTCAGTAAAATTGTTGAAATTGTTGCATGCTGCGTTGATATTTTTGCTCAGTATATTTCACCAATACATTTCTTGGTAGTTCAAAAAAGATTGTTATCAGGTTGTAAATCACCTCTGGACTGGTACATTGTTTGCTGCCTCCATTGCACTGTTTCAGTTTCAATGACTCAATATTTAGGAAAAAAACAATGGCTGGGAATGTCAATAACAATCAAACTATCAAGGGCAACGATCACAAGTCAGTCATAACTTGGCTAATTCTCTAGCTTATCTATTCATATAGCAAGTTTAAAAAAAAACAGATCCTAATGTTAGCTAGATGGTTAGCTAGCTAGCTGCTAGGAGGATGTCATGTCATTGGAGGAGTGGGTGAGTGACTGACTTTTTATATTCTTTTTCGGTGGCTATACTGTACACAGCTAGGGATGCAGGTGTCATTTGGTTAGCTAGCAAGAACGTAAACAACTGTTATCCAGTTAGCATATCTATTGTGGTTACTCTGACTATCTACTCCGATTTTAGAGCACTCTCTTCTGAGTGTGCCAGAGCGCAGTACACCTGAATTTACGAACGCGCAACACCCACTGAATATGACCGGTGTCAGTAAAGGTAGGCAAAGAAAGTAATAGTTAGTCACAAACACTCTAGATAACATGTAAACAGCCTAAGAGTAAGTTTTTTTCTCATTTTGTGTCTTGAAGTAGCTGGTAAACTAGACAAATTTAGCCAGTTAGCTTTGGGTGCTTGGTTAGGACAAGCATGCATTGTTGGTAGGCAAGCTGCAGAAGGACGAGTAGGCTGATTTTTTTATTTAATCAGTGCAATTTTGATGGCCAACTAGCTGAATGTTTCAGAGGTTTTATCTAATATTCCTTCGTTAGATTTAAACTCATCTTTCTCTGGCTAGCATTAGTTGAATTTTTACAAATGCCTTAGTAAACAGTGCATTCGGAAAGTATTAGACCAGTATTAGACTTTTTCCACATGTTATTACATTACAGCCTTATTCTAAGATTGATGAAATAGTTTTTTTCCCTCATCAATCTACACACAATACCCCGTAATGACAAAGCAAAACTGTTTTTTTAGACATATTTGCAAATCTATTAAAAATAAAAAACTTAAATATTACATTTATTCAGAGCCTTTACTCAGTACTTTTATGAATCACCTTTGTCAGTGATTACAGCCTCGCATCATCTTGGGTATGACGCTACAAGCTTGGCACACCTGTATTTAAAGAGTGTCGATGAACAGCTATTTTCAGGTCTCTCCAGAGATGTTCGATCAGGTTCAAGTCCGAGCTCTGGCTGGGCCACTCAAGGGTATAAAGAGACTTGTCCCGAAGCCATTCCTGCATTGTCTTGGCTGTGTGATTAGGGTCATTGTTCTGTTGGAAGGTGAACCGTCACCCCAGTCTGAGGTACTGAGTGCTCTGGAGCAGGTTTTCATCAAGGATTACCCACAAACAGGACCAAGCCTGGCCTGCTGAGGAGTGACGGACTCCATCCTAGCTGGAGGAGTGCTCCCATCTTATCTACAAACATAGACAGGGCTCTAACTCCCCTAGCTCAACAATGAGATAGGGTGCAGGCAGCCTGACAGTTTAGTGGAGTCTGCCACTAGCACAGTCAGTGTAGTCAACTCAGCTATCCCCATTGAGACCGTGTCTGTGCCTCAATCTAGGTTGGGCAAAACTAATCATGGCGGTGTTTGCCTTAGCAATCTCACTGGAATAAAGACCTCCTCCATTCCTGTCTTTTGAGCTTCTGGTCATGAAATCAATGCAGCCTACTCAATTACTTTTTATAGCTACTGTTTACAGGCCTCCTGGGCCATATACAGTGTTCGTAACGGAGTTCTCTGAATTCCTATCGGACCTCGTAGTCATGGCAGATAATATTCACATTTTTGGTGACTTTAGTATTAAAATGGAGAAGTCCACAGACCCACTCCAAAAGGCTTTCGGGGCCATCATCGACAGTGGGTTTTGTTGAACATGTCTCCGGACCTACTCACTGCCACAGTCATAATCTGGACCTAGTTTTGTCCCGTGGAATAAATATTGTGGATCTTAATGTTTTTCCTCATATTCCTGGACGATCGGACCACCATTTTATTACGATTGCAATCGCAACAAATGATCTGCTTAGACCCCAACCAAGGATCATCAAAAGCCATGCTATAAATTCCCGGACAACCCAAAGATTCCTAGATGCCCTTCCAAACTCCCTCCACCTACCCAAGGATGTCAGAGTACAATAATCACTTAACCACCTAACTGAGGAACTCCACTTAACCTTGCGTAAAACCCTACATTCAGTCGCACCCCTAAAAACAAAACACATTTGTCATAAGAAACTAGCTCCCTGGTATACAGAAAATACCCGAGCTCTGAAGCAAGCTTGCAGAAAATTGGAACGGAAATGGCTCTACACCAAACTGGAAGTATTCCGACTAGCTTGGAAAGACAGTACCCTGCAGTATCGAAAAGCCCTCACTGCTGCTCGATTATCCTATTTTTCCAAATATATTTGAGGAGAATAAGAACAGTCCAAAATGTATTTTTGATACTGTTGCAAAGCTAACTTAAAAGCAGCATTCCCCAAGAGAGGATGGCTTTCACTTCAGCAGTGATAAATTCATGAACTTCTTTGACAAAGATCATGATCATTAGAAAGCAAATTACGGACTCCTCTTTTAAATCTGCATATTCCTCCAAAGCCCAGTTGTCCTGAGTCTGCACAACACTGCCAGGACTTAGGATCAAGCGAGACACAAATGTTTTAATACTATATTTCTTGACACATTGATGAAAATAGTCATGGCCTCTTAATCTTCAAGCTGCATACTGGACCCTATTCCAACTAAACTACTGAAAGAGTTGCTTCCGGTGCTTGGCCCGTCTATGTTGAACATAATAAAGGGCTCTCTATCCACCGGATGTGTACCAAACTCACTAAAAGTGGTAGTAAAAAAGCCAAAACAAAATGTAAAATGCTGTTGCACGACAACTCACTGCCTTCCTGAAGATAAACAATGTATACGAAACGCTCCAGTCTGGTTTTAGACCCCATCATATCACTGAGACTGCACTTGTGAAGGTGATAAATGAACTTTTAATGGCGTCAGACCGAGGCTCTGCATCTGTCCTTGTGCTTCTAGACCTTAGTGCTGCTTTTGATACCATCCATTATCACATGGAGAGATTGGAAACCCAAATTGGTCTTCACAGACAAGTTTTTGCCTGGTTTAGATCTTATCTGTCGGAAAGATATCAGTTTCACTCCGTAGATGCTTTGTCCTCTGACAAATCAACAAATCAACTGTACATTTCGGTGTTCCTCAAGGCTCCGTTTTAGGACCACTATTGTTTTAACTATATATTTGACTTTTTGGTGATGTCATTCGGAAACATAATGCTAACTTTCATTGCTATGCGGATGAATGACACACAGCTGTACATTTCGATGAAGTCCCAAAATTGCCCTACCTGGAAGCCTGCGTTTCAGACATAAGGAAGTGGATGGCGGCAAATGTTCTACTTTTAAACTCGGGCAAAACAGAGATGCTAGTTCTAGGTCCCAAGAAACAAAGACATCTTCTGTTGAATCTGACAATTAATATTGATGGTTGTACAGTCGTCTCAAATAAAACTGTGAAGGACCTCGGTGTTACTTTGGACCCCGATCTCTCTTTTGACGAACATATCAAGACAGGCAGCTTTTTTCCAACTACGTAACATTGCAAAAATCTGAAACTTTCTGTCCAAAAATGATGCAGAAAAATTAATCCATTACTGTCCCTAAAATGTCTACGCAAACAGCTGGAGGCAGGGCTTTCTCCTATAGAGCTTATACAGTGTATCCCGACCCTCCTGTCTCAGCCTTTTTATTTTTATTTTTAAAATATTTTTTAGAGTCAGTCTGTTATATCTGGAGTATTTCTCCTGTCTTATCCGGTGTCCTGTGTGAATTTAAGTATGCTCTCTCTAATTTTCTTTCTTTCTTTTTCTCGGAGGACGTGAGCCCTAGGACCATGCCTCAGGACTACCTGGCCTGATGACTCCTTGCTTTCCCCAGTCCACCTGGTCGCCCTGCTGCTCCAGTTTCAACTGTTCTGCCAGCCGGTATGGAACCCTAACCTGTTCACTGGACATGCTACCTTGTCCCAGACCTGCTGTTTTCAACTCTCTAGAGACAGCAAGAGCGGTAGAGATACTCTGAATGATCGGCTATGAAAAGCCAACTAACATTTACTCCTGGTGTGCAAACATCCCCACAGCATGATGCTGCCACCACCATGCTTCACGGTAGGGATGGTGCCAGGTTTCCTCCAGACGTGATGCTTGGCATTCAGGCCAAGGAGTTCAATCTTGGTTTTATCAGACCAGAGAATCTTGTTTCTCATGGTCAGAGTCCTTTAGGTGCGTTTTGGCAAACTACAAGCAGGCTGTCATGTGCCTTTCACTGAAGAGTGGCTTCTGTCTGGCCACTCTACCATAAAGGCCTGATTGGTGGAGTGCTGCAGAGATGGTTGTCCTTCTGGAAAGTTATCCCATCTCCATAGAGGAACTCTATAGTTCTATCATTGTGACCATTGTTTTATTGGTCCTCCCTGACCAAGGACCTCTCCGCCGATTTCTCAATTTGGCTGGGCAGCCAGCTCTAGGAAGAGTCTTGGTGGTTCTAGCCTTCTTCCATTTAAGACTGATGGAGGCCACTGTGTTCTTGGGGACCTTCAATGCTGTAGAAATGTTTTGGTACCCTTCCCTATATCTGTGCTCCAACACAAACCTGTCTCAGTGCTCTACGGACAATTCCTTCCAGATATTCTTGTTTTTCATGGTCTGAGAGTCCTTCAGGTGACTTTTGGCAAACTCCAAGTGGGCTGTCATGTGCCTTTTACTGAGGAGTTGCTTCTGTCTGGCCACTCTACCATATAGGCCTGATTGGTGGAGTGCTGCAGAGATAGTTGTCATACTGGTACCCTTCCCCAGATCTGTGCCTCGACACAATCCTGTCTCGGTGCTTTACGGACAATTCCTTCGACCTCACGGCTTGGTTTTTGCTCTGATATGCACTTTCAACTGTAGGACCTTATGTGTGCACAGGTGTGTGCCTTTCCAAATCATGTCCAATCAATTGAATTTACCATTGGTGGACTCTAATCAAGTTGTGGAAACATCCCAAGGATGATCAATGGAAACAGGAAGCACCTGAGCTCATTCTCGAGTCTCTTAGCAAAGGGTCTGAATAGTTACATATGTAAATAAGGTATTTTTTTTATATTGTTTTTTAAATTAGCAAACATTTCTAAAAACCTGTTTTTGCTTTGTCATTGTGGGGTATTGTGTGTAGATTGATGAGGGGAATAAAAAAACATTTTAGAATAATGCTGTAATGTAACAAAATGTGGAAAAGGGGAAGGGGTCTGAATACTTTCCGAATGCACTGTACGTAATTCCCAAACATTCTAAGAATTTATGAAAATGTGAAAATGACCATATCTAAGTGCTTGCTTTTCAGATTTGATGTATTATTATTCCTGGGGGTGTATATGAACATATTTTAATAAGATTTCATGTTGCTAAAATGCTGTCAGTTCCCATGTAAGTCAACAATACACAGGTTGAGGAAATGTGTCTAGGCCTACTGTAAATCTAGAATAGATATGTCTACAATGATGATATAGGGATCTATGGTTTAGACTTGATCTACTAATCAGAAAACCAACCAACCCCAGCGGTGGAGCTCTTTTTTTTTTCTTTAAAAAAAAAATATTGTACCCCTTTTTTTCTAACCAATTTCGTGGTGTCCAATTGTTAGTAGTTACTATCTTGTCTCATCGCTACAACTCCCGTACGGGTTCGGGAGAGACGAAGGTCGAGAGCCACGCGTCCTCCAAAACACAACCCAACCAAGCCGCACTGCTTCTTAACACAGCGCGCATCCAACCCGGAAGCCAGCCGTGCCAATGTGTCGCACCTAGCGACCTGGTCAGCGCGCACTGCGTCCGGCCCCGCAACAGGAGTTGCTAGTGCGCTATGAGACAAGGATATACCCGGACAACGCTAGGCCAATTGTGCGTAGAGCTTTCTTTAACTCTTACATTTACAAAGAAATAGATTTAAGGACTTATTCGGAGTCCATGAGTGTATGTTAATGAATACTTTATCAAAGAATAGTATCTAGTAAAGAAGGTAAATTAGCTGTTATTTTGTGTAATGGGCAGCACTTTTTGTTCAGAAGGACCTTTGGGTATACAAGTTACAGTGGCTGTCAGGGCTGGCATTTCATAGTCGTACACTGTTTAAATGAGTGTAGTCTGTGGAGTTTAGATGAAGTGGTGTGGGGGTGATAGTATGGAGTGTTTAGTATTACTATGGTAAATACTGGTGATCATCCACTTTGGGGATTGACATACTGCTAGCCCACCCCAGAGGGAGTGTCTGGGAGGAGGGTATGAGAGGGGTTGAGAGTACTGAACATGGTGACACCATCTCAGTTTCTGCATCTGTATGGATCCTACCATCACCTGCCTCAGCCTTTTATCGGCCTGTCATCACTTTCTCTTTTGCAGACACTTTTTTTGTACTAAACGTAGTTATTACCATTTATACTTAGATATTTTGGTTGATTTTATATATTTTTGGAATATAAATAAACATGATAATTACATAATAATAACTTTTTTCTTTCTGTGAGACTCATTATACAAAGTACCAGTACATTCCATTTGGTGCTAATTAGTTACCAATCAGCCATCTCTTAATCAATCCCTTAGCTTTTCTCAGACAATGTTAAAAGATGTACCATGGGCCTACATACCCACATTAACATCTAGTAATGTACTTTACTGTGCTAAACTTATTATACCGGAACCTGGTTTGTCTGTGTACATATATGCACTCCTTCACACATCCTCAACTTTTCTCCATCTTTTCCAGCTCCCTTCACTCCACCACTCTCTCTCCATTCATCCTATGTCCACCCATGTATCATACGGTGGTATCTGTTCTGTTCCCAGAGTGGATCAGTCAGGTTGGAAGAGGGCTGGCTGTTTGTTTCCTGGTTAGTGGGCTGGGACTGGAGGTGGAAGGATAGAGGGTTAGGACCACCCTGCAGCTGCTCCCCTTCTCTTCTCCCTTCTCTCAATCCCACCTATCTCATCCCCTCCTCATCCCCTCTTCTATTCATTTAGCAGCTGCAGTTCTGTGCCCTTCTCGCTCTCTAATTCTCTCACACACTTTCTCTCTCATTTGTCCCCCAGACACGAAGATGGTTAGAGAAGCTCCTGGAATGGCAGAACAATGGGCTGTGCCACAAGGTGAGCAGCCGCCGCTGCATATAGCCCAATGCCGCCTTTTTCCCCATCCGCTAGCTTTCCGGCTGACCCGGGTGTGCATTTGTGTACAGGGGTCTGAGCGGTGCAGTATGGCAACAGATGCTTTTGTTCAGCCAAAAGTCTGAAAGGGGCCATGGGTGGGGGGTTTAGCAGTGTCAGAGAGTGGAGTCAGTTCTCTCCTTTTTATCTCTCACTCCCTCTCTTTCTCTCCTCCTCTCCCTCTCCTTCCACCCAACTGTGCCTGCCGCGGTGGCTGAGCAAGAGGAAATGTGGATTGTAACAGCATGATGGAATACGTAAGTGGGGCGAGCGGTTTTGGCCTGTTTTGTGGGCGCCTCCTTTAAAGGGTTGATTATCTGGCCTGTGATCCCATTGTCCCGGGCCTTCTTTATCGGTCCCGGTGTGTCGGGGGGGTGTAATTGGCCGATTGGCCACAGTCCGTGCATGCTGAGGTGATTTATAAAGCTGTGAATGGAGCTGACTCCTCTCCAGGCAGTACCCTCTCTCATACAGGAGAGACACTGCCTGCGCTCCAGAATAACGCTGAAGACACGCGGAAGAAACGGGAGAAGGATGAAACGTCCCCAAAGCTCTTTGTGCGAGTGTGAAATCAGAAACTTGAACAAAGAGTACCCTGGACTCACTCTCTCTCGCCCCCCTTTGCCTTGTCGTCTATTTTTCCCCACTTTATACCTATATTTGACATTGCTGTTTCACCTCTTGCTACCCTCTATCCTGCTCTCTGTTTCTCTCCCTCTCTCTGCCCTTTGCACTCTTTTTGCAACACTTCCCTCCACGCTGGCTGTTCCTGGGACTATTGGTCTGCGGCTTCTGACAGCTGACCAATGGCCAACAGTTATTTTCATTTTCTCTCTCTGAGAAGACAGTAACTTTGGTTTGACCTTCTCGTGCTAAAAGTCTTAGAAATACCTACTTGCTATTCTAAAGATATCAGGCTTTTTATTACAGACTGTGTAGTGAGGTCAAATTGTGGATATGTGTGACCATGTGAGTGTTTTTTTCTCTAATGGTTTGTGTGTGTTTTTGAGTGTGAATGTATTTAAACAAATAGCCTATAAAAGTGTCTCTTGAGTGTGAGTGTATGTATTAATGTCATTCAATCTGTGAGCTTAAATGGCCTTATATGCTCCCATGTGGGGCTGGGGCGTCTTTTTAATTACCTAATTAAAGCCGCCCTGCCACTCCTCTCAATGGCCTGATCATGCCCTAGAGGTCAGGGGTCATTGACAAGGCTGCTGGTGGCCAGTGTTCCTGGTCCATGCTAATTACCCTGTTATATGCACAGCAGCCTAGCAGATTCACCTCTACTCTGTCAGATAGAGCAGAAACACAAACACCAATGCATAAACCACAATTCTGAAACATACCAAGATTCAAAAGCATACATATTAAAACACCAACACATTCACACATCCACACGAGTATGAGAGAGAGACCTACTAACCCACAATTACTTTAGTTTACTATATTCCCTCTCTATGTCTATGTCTATTTCTTTTCAAATCAAATCCAATCTAAATGTATTGGTCACATACACATTGCGGGTGTAGCTAAACGCTTGTGTTCCTAGTGTCACGGTCGTCCTCCTCTTCATCTGAAGAGGAGAGGCGAGAAGGATCGGAGGACCAAAATGTGGCGTGGTTTGTGTTCATCATGAATTTTAATAAAGAAAACACTGAACACTGAAACACTATACAAAAACAATAAACGAAATAACGACCGACCGTGAAGCTAATGAGAACTGTGCTGACACAAGCAATCAACATAGACAATCACCCACAAACAGTGAAACCCAGGCTACCTAAGTATGATTCTCAATCAGAGACAACTAATGACACCTGCCTCTGATTGAAAACCATACTAGGCTGAAACATAGAAATCCCAAAATCATAGAAAAACAAACAGACTGCCCACCCCAACTCACTCCCTGACCATAATAAATAATGACAAAAACAACAGAAATAAAGGTCAGAACGTGACACCTAGCTCCAACAGCGCAGTAGTATCTAACAATTCACAACAATACACACAAATCTAAAAGTAAAAGAATGGAATTAACAAATATATAAATATTAGGACAAACAATGTCAGAGTGGCATTGACTAAAATTCATTAGAATAGAAGACAGTATATACATATGAGATGAGTAAAGAAGTTTGTAAACATTAGGCATCCCGCTAGTGGGACAACCTCCGGTGAAACTGGAGGGCACCTAATTCAAATAAATAATCATCAAAATTATTGATATTAAACATTTAGGTACATACAAGTGTTTTATATCGGTTGAAATCTTAAATTCTTGTTAATCTAACTGCACTGTCCGATTTACAGTAGCCATTACAGCGAAAGCATGCCATGTGATTGTTTGAGGACGGCGCCCCACATCAAAATATTTTTCCACCGGCACAGGTTTCATAAATTCATAAATAGCGATTAAATAGGCACTTACTTTTTGAATATCTTCCTCTGATTTATCATCCAAAGGGTCCCAGCTATAACATGTAGTGTCATTTTGTTAGATAAAATCCTTCTTTATATCCCAAAAAGTCTATTTAGTTGGCGCCATCGATTTGAGTAACCCACTCGTTCAACATGCAGGGAAAACAATCCAAAAATCTATCCCTAATCTTTGTTTCAACAAGTCACAATATGTTTATATTTACTCCTCAGATACCCTAAAGTGTAATCAAACTATCATACTTCTTACGGAAAGAAGTATGTTCAATAGGAAACCGATTTTAGCAGGTACGTTCTATCTTCATCGTCCGTGCATACACAAATTTCAAAGACTGTGTCCCTTTACTAAAACTGATATTTCTTGTTCATTTTGGAAGTTACAAACCTGAAACCTTGAACCTAGACGGCTGACACCCTGTGGAAGCCATAGGAATTGCATTCTGGTTGTTTTTCCTTTGGAATTTCTCCTACCATATCTATTGTGTTCTCCTACATTATTTTAACATTTCTACAAACTTCAGTGTTTTCTTTCCAATGGTACCAATTATATGCATATCCTGGCTTCAGGGCCTGAGCAACAGGCAGTTTACTTTGGGCACGTCATTCAGGCGGAATTTGAGAAAAAAGGGGCATAGCCCTAATGACTAGTGTTCCATTATTAAAGTGGTCATTGTCAATGTATATAGGGCAGCAGCCTCTAAAGTGCAGGGTTGAGCAACCGGGTGGTAGCCGGCTAGTGATGGCTATGTTTTTCAGTCTCTCGGTCCCAGCCTTGATGCACCTGTACTGACCTCGCCTTCTGGATGATAGCGGGTGAACAGGCTGTGGCTCAGGTGGTTGATGTCCTTAATGATCTTTTTGGCCTTCCTGTGACATCGGGTGCTATAGGAGTCCTGGAGGGCCCTCACCTCTCACCACTCTGCCAGGACCCTCACCTCCTCCCTGTAGGCTGTCTCATCATTGTTGGTAATTAGGCCTACTACTTTTGTGTTGTCTGCAAACTTCATGATTGAGTTGGAGGCGTGCATGGCCACACAGTCATGGGGGGCTGATCACACACCCTTGTGGGGCCCCAGTTTTGCGCAAATGCTGCCATCTATCCACGCTTCCTGCTTTGGGTAAGTTTTAATAGTCACAGTTCGAACAACATCCCCTATACACTTTCTGATTAACTCAGTCACTGTGTTTGTGTATACATCAACATTATTCTCAGAGGCTACCCTGAACATATCCCAGTCCACGTGATCAAAACAATCTTGAAGCATTGATTACGATTGGTCAGACCAATGTTGAATAGACCTTAGCACGGGAACTCCCTGTTTGAGTTTCTGCCTATAGGGAAGGAGGAGAAAAATGGAGTTGTGATCTGATTTGCCAAAGGGAGGGCCTTGTAGGCATTTCAAAAGGAGGAATAGCAGTGGTTGTGTGTTTGACCTGCGCAAGTTCGTTTTCCTCCAATTTGCTTTGTTAAAATCCCCAACTACAATAAATGCGGTCTCAGGATATGTGGTTTCCAGTTTGCATAAAGTCCAGTGTAGTTCCTTGAGGTGAATATACACGGCTGTGATTATAACCGAAGAGAATTCTCTTGGGAGTTCATACAGTCGGCATTTGATTGTGAGGTATTCTAGGTCAGGTGAAGAAAAGGACTTGAGTTTCTGTTATCACAATCACACCATGAGTAGTTAATCATGAAACATACACCACCGCTCTTCTTCCTGGAGAGTTCCTTATTCCTGTCTGTGCGATGCACTGAGAACCCAGCTAGCTGTATGAACAGTGACAGTATATCCCGAGAGAGCCATGATTCCATGAAACAGAGTATGTTACAGTCCCTGATGTCTCTCTGGAAGGAGATCCTGGCCCTGAGTTTGTCTACTTTATTGTCCAGAAACTGAACATTAGCATGTAATATACTCGGAAGCGGTGGCTGGTGTGCACGTCTTCTGAGTAGGACTAGAAGTCCACTTTGAATGCCTCTTCTCCGCCGGCAGCGTCTTGGAGCAGCCTCTGGGATAAGTTAAATTGCCCTGAGGGGTACGTAGAAAGGATTCAATTCAGGATAGTCATATTCCTTGTTGTAATGCTGGTGAGTTACTGTCACTCGAATATCCCAAAGTTCTTTCTGGCTGTATGTAATGACACAAAAAATGTTCTGGGCTAATAACGTAAGAAATAACACACACACAAAATGTTTCTGCAAAGTTGCTCAGGAGCTAAAAGCAGAGCTGCCATGTCTGTTGGTGCAATCTTACTGTCAGCCCAAACTAGCCCAACTTGGTGTGTCAGAACCAGTTCTAGGGATGTTCCATTCTGCCATCTCTGATCCCAGGTGCATCTCTCCTCCATTCCCCTACTCTCCCCCTCTTTATCTCTCCCAGACAGACTGTCCTCAGAGATGTTTCAGACCAGTGCATTCTGCTGTATGAGACATAGACCATGAGCTCATAAAGTAAGGCAGAGTGTTTGGATAAAGGCTAGACAAGAGCCAGAGACAATGAGCACTTCAACTTAAGGAAGGCGTTTGGATAAATATTGAAGATGTTCCAGGATCTCACTTGTGTAGTTGTAGACAGTATTTACAGGTGTACGTTCCGTTTGAGTCTGGTTATTAAGATAATTGTGGATTTAATGGCTGGGGAATCCCCCATAAAGCAGCTATGGTTTATGCCTGTGGTAAGTTCCAGCTGGGCTATTGTATGTTGGTATAGGTAACCAATTAAATTGATTAATTATTTGGTCAAGACAAATGTATACATAAAATAAGTAAACTTCTAATTAAAAAAGAAAACAATAAAAAACAATAATTGATAAATTAAACCAATTACGCATTCAACAGCTTGAATTAATGTGCTTGTTTTTATAGTTTGATACATTTACTTTGCATGCATAACACAGTAAAAACTAAGTGTACGTGTGTGTACTCTAGGGATCAGTTCCTCCTCCTTCCCTATAGAGCTCTGTATAGAATCCAACACACCTCCCCTCCCATCCCCCTTCTCCATCTAATGGCTGTTTAAGGGGGGCTGGGGTTTAATGGGGGCTGATTGTGCTCCTGTGAAAAAGGTTTATTGTGTTAATTTTAAATTCTGTTGCCGTCTACGTGACCAGCTTTTGTGTTTGATTCTCCTTACCCCCCCCTCTAATTATTTTCATGTTTCTACTCGTCAGGCCATCTAGATTATGTTGCTAGATTTTTTTAATTTTTTTTACTTGTTTCCTATTGATTTGGTGTTAATGCATTTTCGATGCCCCTTGGTGTGCGGAGGGGGTCATAGGGTCTCGGTGGGTGGGGGTGTCACAGGGTCTCACTGAGTGGTCTCGCTGAGTGGAGGAATTTCAATCTGAAGCAGTTGGTGGGGGGGTTAAGGCCCAAAGAGAGGCACTCGAGTGAGAAATGAAGTGGTTTGCAGAGCCTAGGAACCCCTGAGACAGCCCCCTCTTCGCTACACCCCCTCTCTCCTCCCTCCCCCTTCCCTCCTTCCTCCTCAGAATCTGGAGTCCACTGACAGCTCACAGGTGCACTGTCAATCTCCTCTCTCTCTCAGAGACGAGTCAAACAAACACTGAATTTCTGCCCTGTATAGATAGATGTCTGACACAAGGCTTGACAAGAGGCTAGATACATTTGAAGTGAATGGAAGGGAAGTTTAAAGTGAATGAGATCAATGTGTATGGATGTTGGACCGAGTCCATTTTATGCACCAGCGCTTTTTTCTCACCTAAATTCTTTGTGTACTCTGAACCCTGTGTGAACTGGAATCTGCTGACTCTGAGTTACATACCTATACTTATTACATTTTAGTAGTGGTGTGGTGTCTGGATCATTCAGGAAAGGGTGTCCTCTTTTCAGTCCTCGAATGCCTCTCATCTCCCTATTGTTTTTCTTCCTTTTTCTAAAACTTTCACACTACTCTATTTCACTTCAGACTCTCTCTCTCTCTCCCTCTCACTCTCTCTCACACACATATACACACACTCACAGAAACAAACACACAAACACAAACATAAACATAGCTCGGCTTCTCCCCAACCCTGCAGCTGTGAGCAGATGCTAATGACCCCCCTCCCACCCACCCATAATGAACTCTTTGGCCAATTCATCCACGCTCGTTCTAAACTTAATTAGCCAATCAAAGGTTGCTTAAATCTGGAGTCCTGTTCCTTCATACAGCTGTGGGGTTCCTGTGAGGCACCTTGGGTTGGCTTGTTTTGACCATACCAGGGCTGAGTGGTTGGGTAGGAGGGGAAAAGCCATTAACATCCTTTACTGCAGTGCATCCATACAGCTGAGGCCATGTTTTACCCCTGTCTGATGGGTTTTCACTGTACTTTAGAATTGTATCTTTGTTTTTCTACTCTCCAGTTAGTCAGGAGGTCTGCTTTGCTGCCTGACATAGGGGTTACAGGTGACTGTCGAGGGGAGTTTTCCAGATCTCCCCAGACCAGTCCAGATTTAACCTCTTACATGTGACCCTGACCTATCAGTATACCAGTGGACAACCATTCCCAGATGCTACTGCTGTAACTGGTTTTCACCTGGAAAATAGATTACGATACTCTCGATAAAAAAGTCAATTGGCAGTGTCCCCAAACAATGTTATCCAGAGGACAGAAATTGCCAAACAGCTCCAGCATTTGAAATGTGACTTAATTCCATGAAGTCTATACTCCTCTTGGAACATTGTGATCTAAAGCTCTAATCATTTTGCCAGAGCTAATGTGAAACACTATTTATATTCAACTGCAAATATAAACTAAATTGATATTCCATATTTGCTAAGTCATCATTTTCTTGACAATACACAACATATTTTTCTGTCAGCTCAACATTCACTGAGATAAACCATCATGGGTCCTTTTATTCCAATATACAAGCTTGCTGCTGGGAAACTTTCAGAGTAAACATGTTTGTTTATGCCTTCCCTCTCACCCTTGCTTGAGCGGAGCTTGTATGCTTGTGTACACAGAGCTGAGAGTGTGAAGGTCTTTTATTTTGGTAATAAAGGTGTGTTTGGTCGGTGAACAGAGAGCTGAGAGTGTGAAGGTCTTTTATTTTGGTAATAAAGGTGTGTTTGGTCGGTGAACAGAGAGCTGAGAGTGTGAAGGTCTTTTATTTTGGTAATAAAGGTGTGTTTGGTCGGTGAACAGACGGAAGGAAAAAAGGATTGCAGTGTCATTCAGATAACCGACAACGCCACACAGTTAATTTTGGTTCATTTTCATTTCATTTCATTTTTTCTCTTTGTGTCTGACTATGGGTAATGAAATTGATACAGTGGGCTATACAGTGGGCTATGGTACCTACAACATGGCAACATACATGTACATACCAGTGGATGTAGCCTATACTGCCACCTATACCTTAGGTATAGAAGCGTATGAACGGTAGGCTTTGGAACCTATTCTGCTCCCCCCAGTGAATAGAGTTCTGTTGATATGTCATGGATTGTGCCAACTAGACATTACTAGACAGCAGAGGTGTGGTTCCAAGTTATCTATCAACCCAACCCTGTGGGAAGTAATGCCAAACCTTCCCTCAATGTGACACCACATGGTCGCCAGACTATCGTATAAACATGTAACAGCATATCACACAGACACACAAAGACATCATTCACCAGTCAAAATACTCACCGGCATACTTTGATACCGATACACATTTGCTGCAGCCACCTGTTTTGCAGCTCCTCTGCAACAGTAGCTGTAGAACTAACAGCTGACCTCCAGTCAGGACAGGAAGACGTGGGGGTGCCATCATTCGCTATGTCTTCATACATTTGATCCTTTAGGCCGGGAGATTTACTGCTGGGGGAGAGAAAAACAGCAAAACTGAGCTAATATGTGTCTTTGTCGTCCATGGAAGGAGCCTTTCTTCTTTCCCAAGTACAAATCGCACGATGTTGGAAGCTTTCTCTGAGGACAGAGGGAGGCCATGGGAGAGAGAAAGATCTCAATCAGACATTGATCGGAACAAAACTAATCCCCCATTGGTGCCAATGTGACCCCCCCAAATAAATCGGCTTAGAGCAGATTGGTTAAACTGGACACGGTTTTCTATTTAAATGGCCCTTCTCTACCCCCCTGCCTAATTCTGCCACCCACAGACATGAGTAGAACAGAATTAAGACACATACATTCATATCACTTTTTATTACAGGCGGGTCAGGGTCGGGTGGGGTGCAGGGGTGTATCTGGGGGTATTTTGAACGCCCCCACATAGAGTGACAACACCGCAGGCAGGAAAAGCCTGTAGGCCTGGAGGTCAAAGATACGCGCTGGTACTGAGGTGGTGGAACAACGTCTCTGTTCTGTCTGTCCTGTGTGAATGCTGCGGGACACTTTCTGTTGTCTGGGTGTTTGTAAACTAAAACGGAATCAGGTGAATGATCTTTACTTCCAAAAGCTATATTTGCCTGCCTTTTACTGAAACTCCCATGTGCAGAGACATTCCGAAACTTTATACAAGAGTGCATGCAGTGCAAGTCACAGGACCCTGGCAGAAACAGAGTAAAAACGATGGTTTGTATGTAACATGTTATTGCCCCTAAAAAATAAAGTTTATCATCACTGATATAATTCAGCCAAAAAAAACCTTGGGTAAATACCATAGCTCGATTCTTCTCCCTGTGCTAAAACATGAAGGAATGAATATTCATTTCCCATGTTCCTCACACAAGCCACCATTATTTTTACAGCCTGGCTGTCCTCATAACTTCTGTCTCTGATTAGAGAGCATGACTCATTAAACAAACCAAAGAGTTTCAGTGCCTTCCTGTGTATCTACACAGTATGTGGCTTAATCTCCTATTTATGGCAAATAGACGTAGACAAGAGGACAACGTTTGAGCGAGTCCTCTTGTGCATCACAGAGTTATGTACCGTATTTCTGGAAGTGTGGGACTTTTCATTGTGTAAGATGCCTTTTTTTAGCGTGGGGGAAAAACAGCAAAGCTTTCGTAGAGCAGCAGACAATAGCAGGCTGAACCCCTCTAAACCCGCTCCAGATATGAAGGAAAAATTGCAACCACAATAAAAACGACCAGATCCCGTGATTTATGTACCTCCCAATGCAGCGCTGATCCTCCCGCACCACTTCCAGAGATCAACAGCTAAACCAGCAGCGAAGACGAGGCGCTTTGGGTTACTGGCAGAGTGCCAGGACGCAGAGGGGTTCCCATGACAGAGACTGAGCCTCCTATTATACACATCACACCACAGAGACAGACCACGCAGACAGACAGACCCAACTAGGCAGCAAAAACAGTTTCATTCAGATGAATTCACATACACTCACAGACTGAAACATATAGACACAGATGAAAACTCTTCAAAGGTGCAGCGATGACGCCGGATACGCACAGGAAACATTTGCTTTACCTACCTATGTGTTTAAGTTTAGGCCTACAAATATGAATGCATGTAGGTGTGTTTATCTAATGGTCGTGAAGGTCCGTTGTGAGTGATTGGTCTTTATATGTGTAAGGTGTATGTACGCATGTGTATATTTTGTCTTATCTCTCAGTGCCTTATGCAGTTGTGTAAACTCTGTCCCTGTCTGGTTACTGTTTAGTCTGGACCGGGGCTGCACACCCTTGGTCCTGTCATTTCTATCTGTCCTGTCTGTTCCTCTGGACTCTTATGGGAGGCCGTGTGTGTGTCCGAGTTGTGCTGACTGTGTTTGAGAGTAAGAAAAAAGCACACGCAAGCATTCATGGGTACACTGATACTAAAAACACCACAGAACTAACCATATTTTAAGTTACTAGCTGTCACAGTCGAACGTTTGTCTCGTCAAAGAAAGAGGGAGAGGAAAATTGCCACGAGGAAAGGGATTTGCCTCCTAATCTCTTGGAGTGATGCTGTAAGTGTTTCTCCTGGTTGCCAGTAAAGGTTGTGGCTAGGGGAAAACCATCCACTGTTGGCTGACCTAATCCTGAACTGACCCCTTGCCCCATGACCTCCACCTCATACTGGATACCGGACTATAATGATGATGTGGGCCTCGACGTGTCCAGCGGATGGAAACTTTTTGAAAGCAAGCTTAGTGTTGGGCAGTGATGTCAACGTCATGCTAGAGTTGCACTGAGAGGATGAGAAGGAGCACAAGCTTCAGAATGATGTCAAAGTGAGTAGAGATCCTAGCTGATTTCCCCGTCACGGCAATAGGAGCACGTCCTGCATCCAATGTGCTGACTCTGTCCCCTTTTGGAGAGCTAGTATAGTGCACATTGTGTGATAATGCCATTTTTACATAATCAATGCCACATCACGGCAAAGATCTTCAGAAAGAGGAGAGCGTCAAGTGTGAGCCACATGGAAAACAGATTGTTCTTTTCTCTTGATCAGATTTTTGTTTTGTTTCATAGCCATTCTAGTTCCAATAGTGCATCCCTCACAGTGTCAGTCAGTTGGGTTGCACTGTGATGCACATGGCTTGGAGGGCCAGGAGCCTCGGAGGGGAAAGAGGCACTCTTGGTAAATGAGGCAGCTTACAAAGACTGCAGCACTCTTAGTAAGTTCCATAAGAGAGGCAGACACACATCCTCAAGAGAGAAAGGCTAACACCTCAATGAAGCTCTCTGAAAAAGAGATCCTATGAAGGGCCTGCAGATCTAATAAGGTTCTAATGAACCAAGCTCAGTTCAAGAGAAAGGTTTAAACTCATTAGGATAATAAATCAGGAAGAGTTGTTAAGTAACTCCACCCCCTGGTGTAGGAGCAGCACACACACACGTTTGTATGAGAAGGAACATGCTTTATCCTTGACCATGAAGATAAAAGCCTTAAAGGGATACTTTGAGATTTCGGCAATGAGGCCCTAATCTACTTCCCCAGAGTCAGATGAACTCTTGGATACCATTTTTATGCCTCTGTGTCCAGTACGAAGAAAGTTAGAGGTAGTTTCGTGAGCAAATGCTAACTAGCGTTAGCACATTGACTGGAAGTCTATGGGTTTCTACTAGCATGCTAGCAGATGCCCGTAGACTTCAAGTCATTGCGCTAACGCTAGTTAGCAACTTCCTTCAAACCGCATGCAAAGACATAACAATTGTATCCACAAGTCCATCTGACTCTGGGGTAGTAAAGAAAGGGCTTTATTGCCACAATTTCAAAGTATCCCTTTAACATTTTTCACGTTCAAGTGGTACTGCTGACAGCTTCCTTTTCGGTGGTGGAGTGGGAATACGGTTATGTTTCTGGGCAGGATTTTACGCACCAAGCAGTAGTCCTGACTGAGCTAATAGTGAGTCAATGATGTCGTTTCAGAGGGACAATGCACAGATAGAAGGAATGAGTAAGAAAGAGCAGAATGAGAAGGGGAGAAGGAAAGGGAAAGGGGGATACCTAGTCAGTTGTACAAGTGAATGCCTTCAACTGAAATGTGTCTTCCGCATTTAACCCAACGCCTCTGAATCAGAGAGATGCGGGGGGCTGCCTTCATCGAAATCCAAAGAGTGGGGGGGTGTCAAGAATAAGTCTTTAAAATGAGATGGACAGTGTTGACTAGTGACGTCCTGATCCTAGTCAGAACAATCTGGTGTCAACCTCCTGATTATACCTGTCTATCAGCATATCCATCTTAATCCATCAACCTCCTCAGGTACATCAGACTGGACAGGGTCACTATAAAGAACATCCAATGAGGGACAACTTTGTCTGACCAAGGTTAAGACCCATTATGGTTCTGATGTATTCAAACTGTGGATTTACATTAATTCACTAATCGGAAAATGTCTGTTGACACTGAGCATTGTTAGAGGATTGTTTGATTGTCGAGCATGTTGCTGACTGTGGTATAAATCAGCATCTACATGATACATACGGTGGCTATTCTGACATGTATCTTGTCACAGGCTATTTTTCATGTTGTCTGAACACATATCATCAGATGACTGGGTAACAACACACAGAGGACCACATGATAACAAATGGACAGCTCTGTTTGTATGACCTTGTCAACTTGTCAAGTCAGCAAGCATTTTGCATCAGAAATAAAACAATGATTTCAGTAATAAATATGTTACGTGTAAGTATCATGTTGTGTTATTGTATAAGTACCAATCTAAGGAAAATCTGCACTATCAAAATTGCAACTTTCTTTGGACCTCAATATAATGGCTCACACAAATGAAATATAAAGACCTAGCTACTAGTTATAACAAAATAATAATAACGTTCACAAATAGCATACTACAACTGTCAGGTTATAAAGTAAAACATATAATTTAAAAAAAAAAATTGGTCAAGAAAATACCTGACTTGAATTTTTGACAATTTGTATGAGGCCCATTTGACTTTCAAGCTAAAGAGCAGGATTGAAAAGGGAAATACTGCCCTCTGTCGTTATTATTTGGGATAGAAGCTGAGCATGAAGGTAAGCAGCACTGTCGACTTCACGAGCTAAGCTTTTGTGAATGGACAGTATTTTACCCCTCAACCACAGACAGTGATAAATCAGTCTTATAATTTGACCTACAAACTACACACCTACCTGTTTATGACTGTTTATGACGGGGTTTGTGTGGTACTGTCATGGGTTGTGTACTGTTTATATAGTGGAAGGCTTATGCTGCTGTGCTTTAGTGGCCCCAGTGCAAAGCCTTGTCAGTGGAACGTTAAAATGTTTCCTAGAGAGAGCCATTGAAAAGTAATCACCAGTGACGTGACAATGAGGTCTCTAACCCGTGAAAGAGGATACCTGGGGGCTTGGTTTCTGTGAGGCAACCAGCTCTGCTATGAAAAACAGCCATTGTGGTTCTGTTGGCTTCAGGGACAATCAACATTTGGTCTGATCTTATCCGCTGGTCAGCAAAGCACTCTTTCGTACAATTTCAATATATCGCTTGCTTCCTCTCCAAAAGTTTAGTGCAGCAACGTTTTTGGTTTGTTTGGTTTTCTAATCTGGCTAATTCACTCGATTACAGACACCTTAGACATGAATCACAGGCACAGATTAACATAGCATTTAAACAGAAACCAAGCCGTCTTCAAAGATAAAATTATTATTCAGCATTTGTCCCCTTGTAACCCCATTACATTTAGTGAGAGCAGTGGAGAGGAAATATGGAAATTTGGCACTGATTATGAAGGCAGAGACAATGCTACTTTGTTAACTTACACAATATACTACATTCAGATTATTTTTGGAATTATATTATGGAGCAAGCGAGTATTGTTTTAGGATCCAAATAACTTGACTAAATGGATATAGTGACTTTCTTAATGGAGTTGTGGAATTAATGTGTTGATGTGTAAAACAGTTATTACAAATGTCGTAGATGTAAGCTACTTCAGTATGTCTTCATGATCAATGCAATTTAGTGTATTGATTCAAAATCAATCGTAATCCAAATGTATCAAAGGTATCAACTTAATTTATGCCAAACAACACATCCCCTGTGACAGGCGGACAGTAAAACCAACGTCAGAAAAATAATATCATGGAATAGCCCTCCATGGAACAGCCCTCTTGACATGAAACGTCAAGCTCACCTCCAAATAACTATTCATTTTCACATATCTGCCTTTGACAGTTCACTTACAAATACCTTGAGTATTCATTTAAAAAATGACAACTCATCATCTCCTGTCCCTCTCCTGGCTGTCTGGTTACCATGGTAACAGTGGGAGACTGACCGAGCTCTGGTATCCGGGGCTGCAGACTAGGGTCTGTCTGTGGTGTCTCATGAGGAGGTGACCCGTCCCAGAACAAAGGTGTGTGATAGGGATCTGCTTGAAATGTTGATGACTTCTCGGGCAGCCACAATCACCCCAGAGTCAGGCTCTACTGAGATAAACACAATATCTACTGTACAGGATCTCACCTCAAGGCCCTATTAAAGGTGTAGCCAGGATAATTGCTTGCGTCCTTCTGCTGGTCAACTTCCTCAGTGAGGGTGATGTCTGGATACTACAACTGAAGATGATGATGAAGATGATAGCCACCATTGTGACCCTGCTGCTTATCTAAATAGAGACATATATGTTAATTATTTGCCAGGTGTTAATGGGTCTCAATGCCCCCTGCTACAGGATCATGATAATGAGCTATTGGCGGAAATTACACTGGTGTCTCTGAAAACAGTGCCCTCCTGAGCCAACAACACACCCTTCCAGGGTCCTAGTGTGAGGTCTAACAAACCCCACCCATCCCATCTCTAGGGGGGAGGAGATAAGGAACTGGAGCTGTAAAATGAATCAGGCTGGAGGGTCTGATATGACTTTAGGCGGTTAACTCATTTAGTCATGCCACCCCTCCTACCCTATTTTACTAATTTAACCTTTTCTTTCACATTTCTCTCTTTTTTTTTTCCATTTACTGTTCCTTGATTACCCTTATGGAAAAGCCACATGATTTTAAATTTCACATGTGTCTTTGGAACACTTCACGGGTGACAAGATAAATGAGCCATTATGATACACACACAGTGCTTTTAACAGAATGTTTAACACATATTTGGCACACTTTGACTACTTTGTGTATATGTTTAATTATTATTCAATTGTGTCCTCAACTGGGATTTGAACTCACAACAATTAAATAACTAGCGATGGCTGTTCAGCCTGATGGTCTGGGGGTAGAAGTTATTGGCATGTCTGTTCGTTTTAGGCATGATGCTCCTATACAGTCCGTGTCTGAAAGATGAAAGTGGGGAAAACAGTCTGTGACTCGTGCTACTTCTTGGCCTTCCTGCGACACCTGGTGTTGTAGTTGTCCTGGAGGGCAGGCAGTGTGCACCCAATGGTGCGTTCAGCTGAGCGTACCACCCACTGTAGTGCCTTGCGGTCAGCGGTGGTGGAGTTGCCGTACCAGGCTGTGATGCAGCCAGACAGTATGCTCTCGACGGTGCTCCTGTAGAACACTGTGAGGACCCTCGGGGACAGGCTGAATTTCTTCAGCCTCCTGAGATTAAAGAGTCGGTGTCGTGCTTTCTTTACCACTGTGTCTGTGTGGTTTGACCATTTCAGCTTCTCGGAGATGTGTTTACTGAGGAACTTTACGTTTTTGACCGTCTCCATGGCAGCCCCGTTGATGAGAATGTGGGTGTGTTGTAGTCTATGAACAGCATCCTCACAGGTGTATCCCTGGTGTCCAGGTGGGTGAGGGCAGTGTGCAGTGCAATGGTGGTTGCGTGGTAGGTGGATCTGTCGGGCGGTAGGCGAATTGGAGAGGGTCGAGTGTGTCGGAGAGGGAGGAGGTGATGTGGTCTTTGACAAGCCTCTCAAAGCACTTCATGATGAAGGAAGCGAGTGCTACGGGTCGGTAGTCATCTAGTTCAGTTACTTTCCCTTTCTTGGGCACAGGGATGATAGTGGACATCTTGAAGCAGGTGGGGATAAAAGCCTGAGCTAGAAAATGTCAGAAAACACAACCGCTAGCTAGTCTGCGCATGCTCTGGGGGCACGGCTAGGGATATCGTTTGGGTCGGGCAGCCTTGCGAGGGTTAACGCATTTTGAATGACTTGCAAGCGTCTTCCGTAGAGACCGTAAGTATGTAGCCCTCATTGTCTACAGAGGCTCTCCTCGGCCACTCAAAGTCGTTCTGCTCTAAGCTTGAGAAAAAGGTGTTTAGGCAGCGGCTTTCTTTTTGTAATCCGTGATCATTTGAAGCCCCTGGCACATACACCTCGTATCCGACCTGCTGAATTGCTACTCCACTTTGTCCCTATACTTCTGTCTCCAATGTGTAGGGGACTGCTTCGGACTTTGTGGTGCTGCAGAAAGATCAGCACACCTCAAATCCAGAGGTTGTGATTTCAAATCTGGGTCAGATCAAATATAAGATGGGAAGTTAATGTGAATACATGAGCTCATGTGAAATAAATGTGACACATGGGGATGCAAACATGAAACTACACGTGACAAAATGTAAGCACATGATCTCATATGAAGTGTTCCAAAAACACGTTTTCACATATAAAATGTTGCATGTGAAGTGCTCCAAAAATAAAATGTTTTCCTCACGTGAAATCAATGTTTTTTTTTTCTTAAGGGGGATGCCAGCAACAAGCTAGGCCACCAGGTCTGTGGCCATGACAGAAATCAGTCATCGATTTATTGGCAGGAATACCTTTCTTCATTGCTAAAAGTCTCCCTGAATCAAGTCAATAATTGTGTGATTATCTGACAACTTCAGCAAAAAAAGTAGCACTGCTCAGGTACAATTGACATTAACTTTTAAGAAATGCTCTCAGGATTTGAACTTGCAACCTTTCGGTCTGGAGTGCATTAATGTCTCAGCGGTGCCACCAGATACTTATTTGTTGCCAAGAACATACAGTACCAGTCAAAAGTCTGGACACACCAACACATTCAAGGGTTTTTCTTTATTTTTACTATTTTCTACATTGTAGAATAATAGTGAAGACATATAAACGATGAAATACAGTGAGGGAAAAAAGTATTGTCAAAAATGTTATAAATTGATTTGCATTTTAATGAGGGGAAATAAGTATTTGACCCCCTCTCAAATCAGAAAGATTTCTGGCTCCCAGGTGTCTTTTATACAGGTAACGAGCTGAGATTATGAGCACACTCTTAAAGGGAGTGCTCCTAATCTCAGCCTGTTACCTGCATAAAAGACACCTGTCCACAGAAGCAATCAATCAATTAGATTCCAAACTCTCCACCATGGCCAAGACCAAAGAGCTCTCCAAGGATGTCAGGGACAATATTGTAGACCTACACAAGGCTGGAATGGGCTACAAGACCATCGCCAAGCAGCTTGGTGAGAAGGTGACAACAGTTGGTGCGATTATTTGCAAATGGAAGAAACGCAAAAGAACTGTCAATCTCTCTCTGCCTGGGGCTCCATGCAAGATCTCACCTCGTGGAGTTGCAATGATCATGAGAACGGTGAGGAATCAGCCCAGAACTACACGGAAGGATCTTGTCAATGTTTTGCAGAGGGGTCAAATACTTATTTCCCTCATTAAAATGCAAATCAATTTATAATGTTTTTGACATGCGTTTTTCTGTATTTTGGTTGTTGTCAACACTTAATTTCCCCATATCTACTGCCAATCAGCAAACAATGTTGCATGTTGTCAAAGCAGTAGGTTACTGGCATGTATTGCTAGTGGCAGCACGTTGCCTGTAGTTTATTGTGACATTTTTGCAAAAACTTACTGACAAATAGTTTTCGTTTAAGAAATTACACATTTCAGCAACAAGCTGCCATTAATTTACTGGAAAATGCACACTAACATCTGTACAGTGCAGCTCATTGATGACACAAGCTCTTACAAAGTTTTCAGTAGAGACCATGTCAAAGGGTGTGCTCAACTTGCATTGGCATAACCGTAAAACACTTCAACTGCTACAAGGCTTCCACTGACGGTTATATATTTGACCACCAGTACATTGCCCCCCACACCTATCAAAGCGCGGTGCTGATCATATCTTATATTCAAAACATTAGGTTGAAAAATGTCCCATTATAAGTACAAGGTACTGAACTGTACCATGTGAGTTCATATGTGTACCTATGAAGTATCCTGGGGAACAGCGCTGTACCCTACCCATACCCTTATTTTATGTTAATACATGTTCCAAGCGATAAGTATGGTACTGGTAGTACTGCAGAAACATTGATGCACTCAACCAAGAGGTCGCAGGTTCAATCCTGTAACTATTCATGTATATTCTATTTTCGAGTGTCCTTGAACACTGCTAGAACTATTTACTTGAGTCTGGGCAGCTTTTAGCAGAAGTGCAGAAATGTGTTCTTGCCAATAAGTCTGTGGCTATATCTCTTTTATGCTCACAGAACTGATGGTGTAGCAGGACATGTAGCAGGATATTTCAGGTTGCTAGTGACCAAGAAGTTATAAGTTTAGGTCCCAAGTGTGGTCACAGTGCAAAACGTTACAATATTTTTTGCACTAATTGAAATCAGAATACAGAAGCCTACTGTAATTTCATAGAAATAACACCTCCAAGCTGTTGTATATACTTTAGGAAAAGTGCAGAAATGCATTCTTGGCAATGCATATACTGGTGACGCTGCAGGAACTTCAGGTAGCTTTCAACCAAAAGGTTGAGAGTTCAAATCCCAAGTGAGGTTGAGTCCCAAGTAATCATGCAGCATACTGTCCTTTAACATTAACACCTTAATTTAGCTGTAAAAATAGTCACTTGTTGAAGATTAACTGTATTTTCACTGCAACAAGACAAAAACCTCCACGGGACCATGACATAACGTTCTAAGAATGTCCTAAAAACCTTCTTGGGTACGTCCCTGCAACAAACCAGGGAACTAGATAAAACCTGCAGGGAACCATGATTGTTTAAATTGAATTAATGCAAATGATGCCCTTTAAAGTCAAATATTATCAATTACGTTTGTCACCTGGGTTTTTACATGCTTAAATTTTGTCAGGTGTAGTTCCATGGAATCACATGTTAACATTTTGCATCCCATGTTGTCAAATTTATTTCACAAGATCATCTTTTCATGTGCTCACATGTTGTCACAATGGTAGTTTCATGTTATCACATGTTGCTTCACAATTTGTTACATGTTATCACATTAACTTCTATTATTTTACATCAACTCCTTGAACCTATTACTTGACTGTATTTGATTTTAATCTACTCTTTTATAATTATCTGAAAAATGCACTTTTACTCTGTCTCCTTTATTGTTTTCACTCTCTCAACAAACTTTCCAAAATGTTGAAGTAGGCTAACTTTTCAGACCTTGTCTCTCACCAACTCACTCAGTCACTCACTCACACACTCTCTTTCTCTCCTTCCTATTAGACGTGTTTCAGGCCTGTGGGACTTCACTGATTTCAGGTTTGGGTTCTCCTCTGTTTTTGAACCTGGTAAACTGACCCTAACTTCACCCTGTGGTCAGGGGTTAGAGGTTAGGGGGACTGGTATGCTGTGCTGACCTGGTGTAAACACTGTGACAGTCGTAGCGGCCCATGTATCATCCAGCCTCCTTCCCAGGCCCAACTGGACCTGGGACACCCACCAATCACTCTACATCCTGCTAAACCGACTGACCGACTGGGCTTTAATGTGATTTCTCTGTGTTTTTAAAAATATATTTCCACACTATGAGGTTGGAATAATACTGTGAAATTGTGACAGTTATGCTAATGACCTTTTAGTGTAAGAGCTGTTTGAAAAGAACGCATGTTTTGGTGGGATGGAGTTTTGGTCTGTCTGGTGACATTGCCAGAGCTCTCTGCCAATAATAGCTAGTTGTTGCTTCCCCACTCCGACCACTCCCAGACAGTCCTAGGAAGAGTCTTGCTTGAGAAATGGCTCTTTACTATTTTTGTTTCAATTAAGTAAGGTACTTAATTATTACCCATAAATATTTGAATAAAACGGCTACATTGGACCTTGAATTCATAACCCCTTCACTGTCTAAGGGTCTACATGGGGCTCAGTCTCCAGCCAAGTCAGAACACCAGCAATGGAACCTACTCTGGGTCTTGGTCTCAGAGAGAGTCTAACGCAACCGTCGTCTAACCGCTTTAGTGAGTGTTCAAGGCTTCTCTGTGATCTGTCTGTTGCTGTTCTTTTCCACAAAATCATGTTCTGCATTCCAAACATGCAGCGTTTTATGGGTGTTGGTGTCAGCAGTGGGGAAAAGCCAAAAGCCATGCTCAGTCTGCTGAAGTCATTAGCTTTATGACGGACAGCCTCTGAGATATTTTACTGTTACTCCTTCCACCGTGCCCCCCCTCCCCACACACACACATACACACAGGCAAGCCTCAGACATACAGTTGAAGTCGGAAGTTTACATACACTTAGGTTAGTCATTAAAACTTGTTTTTCAACCACTCCACAAATTATATATAACAAACTATAGTTTTGGTAAGTTTGTTAGGACAATCTACTTTGTGCATGACACAAGTAATTTTTATTTCACTTAATTCATTGTATCACAATTCCAGTGGGTCAGAAGTTTACATACACTAAGTTGAATGTGCCTTTAAACAGCTTGGAAAATTCCATAAAATGATGTCATGATTCTGATAGGCTAGTTGACATAATTTGAGTCAAATGGAGGTGTACCTGTGAATGTACTTCAAGGCTTACCTTCAAACTCAGTGCCTCTTTGCTTGACATCATGGGAAAATCAACAGAAATCATCCAAGACCTCTCTGAATGACCTTCTTGATCCAAATCAGTCAGGTTTCAAGACTAGTCATTCAACTGAGACTGCTCTTCTCTGTATCACGGAGGCGCTCCGCACTGCTAAAGCTAACTCTCTCTCCTCTGCTCTCATCCTTCTAGACCTATCGGCTGCCTTCGATACTGTGAACCATCAGATCCTCCTCTCCACCCTCTCCGAGTTGGGCATCTCCGGCGCGGCCCACGCTTGGATTGCGTCCTACCTGACAGGTCGCTCCTACCAGGTGGCGTGGCGAGAATCTGTCTCCTCACCACGCGCTCTCACCACTGGTGTCCCCCAGGGCTCTGTTCTAGGCCCTCTCCTATTCTCGCTATACACCAAGTCACTTGGCTCTGTCATAACCTCACATGGTCTCTCCTATCATTGCTATGCAGACGACACACAATTAATCTTCTCCTTTCCCCCTTCTGATGACCAGGTGGCGAATCGCATCTCTGCATGTCTGGCAGACATATCAGTGTGGATGACGGATCACCACCTCAAGCTGAACCTCGGCAAGACGGAGCTGCTCTTCCTCCCGGGAAGGACTGCCCGTTCCATGATCTCGCCATCACGGTTGACAACTCCATTGTGTCCTCCTCCCAGAGCGCTAAGAACCTTGGCGTGATCCTGGACAACACCCTGTCGTTCTCAACTAACATCAAGGCGGTGGCCCGTTCCTGTAGGTTCATGCTCTACAACATCCGCAGAGTACGACCCTGCCTCACACAGGAAGCGGCGCAGGTCCTAATCCAGGCACTTGTCATCTCCCGTCTGGATTACTGCAACTCGCTGTTGGCTGGGCTCCCTGCCTGTGCCATTAAACCCCTACAACTCATCCAGAACGCCGCAGCCCGTCTGGTGTTCAACCTTCCCAAGTTCTCTCACGTCACCCCGCTCCTCCGCTCTCTCCACTGGCTTCCAGTTGAAGCTCGCATCCGCTACAAGACCATGGTGCTTGCCTACGGAGCTGTGAGGGGAACGGCACCTCAGTACCTCCAGGCTCTGATCAGGCCCTACACCCAAACAAGGGCACTGC
The DNA here is from genome assembly GCF_023373465.1 of Oncorhynchus keta. Classification (NCBI taxonomy): domain Eukaryota; kingdom Metazoa; phylum Chordata; class Actinopteri; order Salmoniformes; family Salmonidae; genus Oncorhynchus; species Oncorhynchus keta. The sequence goes on from NC_068446.1 coordinate 18,747,515, forward strand.
GTTCATCCACCTCTGGCCTGCTCGCCTCCCTACCACGGAGGAAGTACAGTTCCCGCTCAGCCCAGTCAAAACTGTTCGCTGCTCTGGCCCCCAATGGTGGAACAAACTCCCTCACGACGCCAGGACAGCGGAGTCAATCACCACCTTCCGGAGACACCTGAAACCCCACCTCTTTAAGGAATACCTAGGATAAGTAATCCTTCTCACCCCCCTTTAAGATTTAGATGCACTATTGTAAAGTGACTGTTCTACTGGATGTCATAAGGTGAATGCACCAATTTGTAAGTCGCTCTGGATAAGAGCGTCTGCTAAATGACTTAAATGTAATGTAAATGTTAAGGACAACAAAGTCAAGGTATTGGAGTCCCATCACAAAGCCCTGACCTCAATCCCATAGAAAAGTTGTGGGCAGAACTGGAAAAGCGTGTGCGAGCGAGGAGGCCTACAAACCTGACTCAGTTACACCAGCTCTGTCAGGAGTTCAGGAGGAATGGGACAAAATGCACCCAACTTGTTGTGGAAGCTTGTGGAAGGCTACCTGAAACATTTGACCCAAGTTAAACAATATAAAGGCAATGCTACCAAATACTAATTGAGTGTATGTAAACTTCTGACCCACTGGGAATGTGACAGCTGAAAGCTGAAATAAATAATTCTCTCTACTATTATTCTGACATTTCACATTCTTAAAATAAAGTGGTGATCCTAACTGACCTAAGACATGGAGCTTTTACTAGGATTAAATGTCAGGAATTGTGAAAAACTGAGTTTAAATGTATTTGGCTAAGGTGTATGTAAACTTCAGACTTCAACTGTGTATGCACGCAGGTATGCAATAAACATACACACATGCACAGTGGACACTGCTGAATCATACACTTTCACAGCGCGTACACAGATAGACAAAATTAGAACACACAGACATGAATCTTATTGCCATTACACGGCATAATACAAAACACATACACACTCAAAGTGTATCGTATCAGGAACTCCATGCATACACATGGCACACTTATGCCCTCACATCAACACCACCATTCATCTCCCCAGTCCCCTTTTCTTTCTCTGCTCTCTTGCACCACGGCTGACCATTTTCAAAGTATTGAAGAAACCTGCAGCCGGTTAGCAGCCTGCTTGGTGGGGGATCACTGCTATGTGGGGCCGTTAGGGAACGGTCTCGGTGTGGACACTGGGGTCATCTCCCTGACAACACAAGATGAATGGCGTGTTTATCTCCGCCGGTGACTGACCAGCGTTCAAATCCGTCATCAGCGCCTCCTGATGTTAAACACATTCCCGGAGGTGTCTGCTAACCCCTAATCCCCTGGGCCACAACACTGATGACACACAGACGTACATATAGAAACACACACACGGACACACACCCTCACAGACACACACCCTCACATACACACACCCTCACAGACACACACCCTCACAGACACACACCCTCACAGACACACACCCTCACAGACACACACCCTCACAGACACACACCCTCACAGACACACACCCTCAGACACAAACCCTCACAGACACACACCCTCACAGACACACACCCCCACAGACACACACCCTCACAGACACACACCCTCACAGACACACACCCTCAGACACACACCCTCACAGACACACACCCTTACAGACACACACCCTCACAGACACACACCCCCACAGACACACACCCTCACAGACACACACCCTCACAGACACACACCCCCACAGACACACACCCTCACAGACACACACCCCCACAGACACACACCTCCACAGACACACACCCCCACAGACACACACCCTCACAGACACACACCCCCACAGACACACACCCTCACAGAAACACACCCTCACAGACACACATTCTCACAGACACACACCCTCACAGACACACACCCTCAGACACACACCCTCACAGACACACACATACAGACACACACATACACACACACAGAGAAGATTTCTGTACAGCCATCTTCTCAGACATGAGGGTGCGCACGTATGCATGGGCCGTATACATTTTCCTTCTGTCATTATACATTCATTTGACCAATATTTGGGACGGTTATTTAGATGGCTCTGGTTAAATATTCAGTTGAGCATCTCAGCTTTTTGTACTCACAGTGGTTGCCCTGTGGTGGTGTGGCCATGATTACCTAGTCAGAGATGTGTGTACTGTAGCACAAACAAGAGAATACAGACAAAAGGAGAGAATACAGACAATCCTAAATGCATATCTATCTATCTATCTATCTATCTATCTATCTATCTATCTACACTATACAGTGCCTTCGGAAAGTATTCAGATCCCTCAACTTTGTCCAAATGTTGTTCGGTTACAGCCTAATTCTAAAATGTATTAAATTGTTTTCCCCCCTCATCAATCTACACACAATACCCCATAATGGCAATTCTTGCTCATTTATAAAAAATAAAAATCTGAAATATTACATTTACATAAGTATTCAGACACTTTACTCAGTGCTTTGTTGAAGCACCTTTGGCAGCGACGACAGCCTCGAGTCTTCTTGAGTATGACGCTACAAGCTTGGTTTCTTCTCTGCAGATCCTCTCAAGCTCTGTCAGGTTGGATGGGGAGCGTTGCTGTACAGCTATTTTCAGGTGTCTCCAGAGATGTTTGATCAGGTTCAAGTCCGGGCTCTAGCTGGGCCTCTCAAAGCTCTGGAGCTCTCATGAGATCAAGGATCTCTCTGTACTTTGCTCCGTTCATCTTTCCCTCGCCCCTGACTATTCTTCCAGTCCTTGCCGCTGAAAAACATCTCCACAGTATGATTTTGCCACCACCATGCTTCACAGTAGGGATGATGCCAGGTTTCCTCCAGACGTGATGCTTGGCATTCAGGCCAAAGAGTTCAATCTTGGTTTCATTAGACCAGATAATCTTGTTTCTCCTGTTCTGAGAATCTTTAGGTGCCTTTAGGCAAACTCCAACCGGGCATTCATGTGCCTTTTACTGAGGAGTGGCTTCCATTTGGCCACTCTACCATAAAGGCCTGATTGGTGAATGGTTGTCCTTCTGGAAGGATTTCCAATCTCCATCGAGGAATTCAAGAGCTCTGTAAGAGTGACCATCAGGTTCTTGGTCACCTCCCTGACCAAGGCCCTTCTCTCCCGATTGCTCAGTTTGGCTGGGCGGCCAGCTCTAGGAAGAGTCTTGGTGATTCCAAACCTCTTACATTTAAGAATGATGGAGGTCATTGTGTTTTGGGGACCTTCAATGCTGTAGAAATGTTTTGGTTACCCTTCCCCATATCTTTGCCTGGATACAATCCTGTCTCAGAGCTCTACGGAAAATTCCCTCGACCTCATGGCCTGGTTTTGCTCTGACATGCACTGTCAACTTTCAGACCTTATATAGACATGTGTGTGCCTTTCCAAATCATGTCCAATTAATTGAATTTACCACAGGTGGACTCCAATCAAGTTGTAGAAACATTCTAGACGATTCTGTGCTTCTAACTTTGTGGTAACAGTTTGGGGAAGGCCCTTTCATGTTTCGGCATGACAATGCCCCAGTGCACAAAGCGAGGTCCATACAGAAATGGTTTGTTGAGATTGGTGTGGAAGAACTTGACTTGCCTGCACTGAGCCCTGACATCAACCACATCGAACACCTTTGGGATGAATTGGAACGCCAAACATCAGTACCAGTACCAAGTCCCCACAGCATTGTTCCAACATCTAGTGGAAACCCTTCCCAGAAGAGTGGAGGTTGTTATATCAGCAGTGGGGAGACCAACCCAGAGATATGCTGAGAATTATCAAACAGTTGCGCAAAACTAGTTTTACTTCCAAAAATGTGTTTTTGCTTAAATCTAAATCAACACATTTCCTTTCCAATAAGATTTAGTGTTGACTCAAACTCAAAGTAGTTTCAGATATTTAGGTTTGTCTATTGAGGTCAGGTCATTCACAAGACTGCTGTATCATACATGAGGTATGCCTCAGACTGCTCCTTTACTACACATAGTAGGCAAAAAAATGATGTGCCTATACGCAAGAATTAAACACAGACTAACAGACACAGACACACTCTCCTTCCAGAGATGTAAAGGTGCTGAAAGAGACAAAAATTAGACCCTGACTGTTTATCCCTTTCTCTCTGAAAACTCTGATCCTGTGCATTTTTGGGGGGAGGTGTAATGCCATGGGCCCTGGCTCTGGTGACAATTAACATACTCCAGATGTGGAGGAGAAAAGAGCAGAGGAGAGCAGAGGCAGACCCAGAGAGAGCCAGAGAGGGGCCGCTGGCCCCCAGACCCCACAGGGGACATGGCTAACCACTGGGTCACATCCGTCTCCCAAAACTCAACACAGAGCCCTCCCTATTTTTCCTCCCATTTCTCTCTCTCAATTTCCCTCTCAGCTCACTCTGACTTTATCTCCCCCTTCTTCCCCTCGCTAAACTCACTTTCTTCTGTCTATATCAATATCCTCTCTGTTATCCTCTCTCGCTCTTCCCCTCATCTTTGATCCTTGCTGCCCTTCTTTCTTGTGTCCATCAATATCCCTTCAATCTCTTCCGCTTTCCCTATAGACCATAATGCTATGTTCATCTCGGGATGCCCAGCTCACTCAGGAACATGAAGCTCCTCACAGTGGTGTCTCTGTTTGAGGAACACAGTGGAAGACATTTAGAGATGTACATGAATGCAAATGAATTCAGGACTTTAAGTTTATTCTGGCTGACAGAGTGGGCCTGTCCTCCCAGACAGCACATGGAGCGGATGAGAAGGAATCTGCCGTTTCCATCACCCCTCATCAGAGACACACACACAGGCAGAGACACACATGCCCACTGATTTTTCCTGTAAAAATTTTTTTTTTTAAAGAAAAAAATCGGGTTCCATTTTGTTGTTGTTTCTCTGTAATACTACTATCCACCTAGCAATTTTACAAAGTTGGCTTTAGATATCCCAGATAGGTTCCCAACCTCCCAACCTCATAACTAGCCACTAAGAAGCCTTTTCAGGCTATAAATCAAGTTAGAGTAGCTAGTTTATCTAACTATCTTAGCTGGCATGCCTCCTGGCAAGATCGGTAGACTTTAGAAAAGCAAGCAATTACTAAATGTACTGAATAAGACTCACATTCCTTTCAATCTTTTAGCCAGATTTGAGCAGAAATGCAGAGATGCATAATTGGTTTCGCTAAAAGAAATGACCACCAGTCAGTAGAACACAGACTGTTCAAGAGGTATGCTTAGATATGTAGAAAATTTAACATATTTTTGAGCAGGGGTTGGAAACTAAATTATTTTCCAAGTCTTTTATCCTGAACAGAACCATTATTTTTTCCGTTCTGTTCCACTGTTCCAACCAGCAAAATAAAGTTCTGAACTGGTTAGAACCCCCAAAAAGTTACAGTTTATATCGTTCCTTTGTGTTCCCTTTTATAAACATCTGAAATTGAAGGTGTTTTTTTTTTAAACATTTGGCTCGACATTAAATTATTTCACCAATCAGTGCAGATAGAGCAGCTTTCTATGGAGCGACAAGCTATAGTTGTTTACATGCATTGGACAGACAAGTGCAGGGTATGAGATTTAACAGACATTTGGGGTAGAGGAGGAGGATTGGTTTGACGTTGTGGGCATCTTGTTATGACATGCATTATCTGAATTAGGCTCACAGAATTCTACCTACTTTACAGAGAAGCGGCTTCTGGGAAAGAACTTTTAAATGACTTTAAACTTCAGAGAGTTGGCTTAACGTTGGACCAGAGCTAGCTCGATAGAGAGCGAACAAGATTGTGTGTGCAGAGTGGCACCAGAATTAAAATAAAAACACATTTTTCCTTTTTGTAGTTAATACAGTAAATCTAATGTGAAACATAATATCTATAGTATCCTTAACTAGAAAAAGTAAATCCAGTCTTCTCGAATAAAAAACCTCTCTCCCTAATTTCTCAATCACATAACGTCAGTAGGCTACATTAGCCTACGCTTCGGAGTGGGAGTGGTATGTAGCCTACACACGCACACACATTGGATATTAGTTTCAGCTGGCAGGCAGACATTGGAATTCATTTTTGAGTGACGGAGTGAGGGCGTTACATAGCTGCTTTGCTGCGGGTTTTTTTGTGGGACAAGAAAATGCACAATGATTATGGCTCTAAATGGCAGGAAAAGGGTCTCTCAATTCAATATGTTCAAACTTTCTACCCCCAGCCACCTTCATGTACTTTGTGCCCCTTCAGATTTTCGGGGTGCATGACACACATGACACATGGGATTCCAGATCACATTTTATTGGTCACATGCTGATGTTATTGCTAGTGTAGCAAAATGCTTGTGCTTCTAGTTCCGACAGTGCAGCAATATCTAACATGTAATATCTAACAATTCCATCCCCAACAAATACCTAATACACACAAATCTAAGTAATGGGATGGAATAAGAATAAGTACATGGAAATATATGGATGAGCAATGACCGAGCAGCATAGGCAAGATGTCCATTTGTTAGAGTGGCCAATGATTTGAAGACTGTATGTAAGCAGCAGCCTCTCTGTGTTAGTGATAGCTGTTTAACAGTCTGAAGGCCTTGAGATAGAAGCTATTTTTCAGTCTCTCATTCCCAGCTTTGATGCACCTGTACTGACCTCGCCTTCTGGATGGTAGCGAGGTGAATAGGCAGTGGCTCGGGTGGTTGTTGCCCTTGATGATCTTCTTGGCCTTCCTGTGACAGCGGGTGCTGTAGGTGTCCTTGAGGGCAGGTAGTTTGCCCCCAGTGATGTGTTGGGAAGACCGCACCACCCTCTGGAGAGCCCTGCGGTTGTGGGCGGTGCAGTTGCCGTACCAGATGGTGGCACAGCCCAACAGGATGCTCTCAATTGTGCATCTGTAAAAGAGGGTTATAGGTGACACGGCAAATTTCTTCAGCCTCCTTCAACTGTCTGTGTGGGTGGACCATTTCAGTTTGTTTGTGATGTGTGTGTTTGTTGACGTCAAGAGGACTAGGCTAAATGGTAAGCTTAAACACAGTTATTTTAGGAATGCATGGCATGCCTCTCCTAAAAGGATTTGTCTTAGTTATCAGTAGTTTGTTTTTCATACTGTGGCGGGCATGAACTTTGTGCTACACTGCCATCTACAGAGCTCTAGTGCAATTTCCTCCAGTGTCACATCATAGTGATTTTCTCTCTGAATGTGTGGACGTGATGGATGGCGAGGGGAGCAAGAAAGAAAGGGTGAGAGAGAGAGAGAGAGAGAGAGAGAGAGAGAGAGAGAAACAAACATTGGCCTCAAGCTTCCGGGAGGGATAGAAAGTTAACCGTGGTATGAGCTGCTCATTAAATGCATAGCCTTGTGACCTGCTGAGTGGGGCTCATATACCTGCTGATTGAACAAGCCCTGCACGGATCCTCCCGACTCAATCCTGATTGCCCATCCGGCTGGCTCAGACCTGACTCATACACACACCGCTGGGCCTCACAGGGTTCCAAACAGACTTCAATCAGACCTGCTCTCCACAACTATTATGACTTCCATCACACCGGCAAAATTGGACTCTGTGACACACAATGACACACACACATTACCCATAGTTAGAAAGGGATACACACATATATTCACATTCAGTCTCTCACTTTCACACACACACACACACACACACACACACACACACACACACACACACACACACACACACACACACACACACACACACACACACACACACACACACACACGCGCGCACACCCTTACATTTACATGATCACTCACGTATACACACACACTCACATTTGCAGGCACTCACACACACCCATAGACACACATAGACATGCACGCCCACCCTCACACTGACTACCATAAATACACATAAGAGAATGATATGACAAAGTGGAGCCTCTTAAACCATCTATTTACATTTCATGGCGACTCCTCTACGAACCTACTGCCCGGGGACCATGGTAACAGCCATCACCTGGATGACAGCATATTAGAGCCCAGGAACAACACAGGGCCAAATGACAAATAGGTCCTTGACTGAACAAATCACTGCAAGTCCGTAATCCAGTTGATTTATTGATTGCCCAGGTGAATGCCTTACCATTGTCTTTCAGTTGTTGTCGTCCGTTTCTGCGTCATACAAAATTAAACTAAAACAAGGCAATGATTATTTGAAAAGGAAATAACCCAGTATTCTGATGATGGAGACTAAATCTAGGTGGTCATGTGGTTTCCTAGAGCTGGAAGTCCCATTGTAAATATCATGCAAACTACAGTACATGCTTTCCAACAGAACACAAATTAATAGTGACAATAATAACTACTCCACTAAGCAGGCATGATGATGAATGTGGCCAAAGAGAAATGTTTACAGTTAAGTTAACTATTTGAAATTGTGTTTAGGATCTTTAACTATTTGTAATCAAGCGACGCACATCATCAAGGGAGGTTTATGTTTCTGAAAAGCTCCAATCAGATGGTTCGCGGCCGAGAAGTATGTGGAGGAAATGCAAATATTAGTCTACTGGAAGAGACAGAGTGGGCTTTGGTTTTTTTTTTTAAATCAACAAAACAGGGAGGGATGTGAGATCAAAGTCTCCGTCAAGGAGAACAAGAGGTGGAGATGTCGGTTTTGGGGTTTCATACAGAATGTTGGTGTAGTTTCTATGAAACACAACAGTTGGCTGAATGAAACTCATTTAGGCTGTTCATAGACTCAGTGACACACACACACACACACACACACACACACACACACACACACACACACACACACACACACACACACACACACACACACCGCAGCACATCTTTCATAGATATTCTCGTAACATACAGTGTGTTAATGACTTATTCATGCAGAGTTGCTGAAAACTCGTGGGTTGGTTCTGGTGCTGTAGTTCTAGTTTGCGGTGAGGGAAACAGGGTCACAATGTCCCTGGTGCTGATGTCGTTAGCTGCGTCAGACTGGCCAACGAGGGAGTGAAAAGGGAACGTTACTCTACGCCACTTCCCCCAAAGGCAGCTCCACTACAACAGTAGAGCAAATATAGAGAATTACAGGGATTTGGCTCATACATAATAATGGCATACATCAGACCACACAGAGAGAAAACGTGGTTCTGATGGGGACAGGCATCCTGCAGGAGGAAATGTGTTTATAGAGATATAGAAAGAATGAGCACAGATCTTTCTAACCCTTCAGGACACTTTTCTCTGCATGAGGATCTCTGAGTAGGTAAACTGTTATAAAAGGTATGTTTTCCCCTGTCACAGGGAGAGCTATCAAAAGACAAAATAGCTTGTTTCATTTGTTTGTGTTTGTGCCCCAAGATTGTTTTATGTGTGTGCGTTGCGTCCGTCCCTGCGCGCGTGTGTGTGTGTGTGTGTGTACACCTCCTTCAGCTCAGCCGCTCTTGCCACCACACATGAAGTTAGCAGATGTTTCTGCCGGTGCGGCGGATTTTCCTTTCAAGCCCCTCATACACAAGGTCACGGTGGTCAGTGTGTGTTGATAGCAGGCATGCCAGGCCAACTCCATGCACTCTGCCCATATCACACACCTGGCAGGGGCCCAAACACGACATGGGCAACACCAAGCCAAGCACCACTCATCCAGTCAACACACAACACGGCCTGACCTTAGCCCCATTTTCCCACCCTATTCCAAATCCTATCTCTATGTGCCTCTGAGCCGATCGAATGAAGGGTTATAAGTGTTAAGTGACAATTAATTACCTGATGACTGAATAATATGGAAGGTCGACAGAGGGGTAGTTTACTGTGTCAATGCCAATCTAATTATTGCAGAGCCAACAGACCACTAATACTTTTAAATCTAGTATCTATGTAAAAGTAAAGGCCTGTAGTGCAGAATGGTCATTCACACTGTTTACAGTCAGATACTATGGAAACATTAATGGGATTAAAAGAGGGCAAACCGGACACAGTCAGCACATAGCTGCTGTGTTTTCGAGGAAATGACAGCATTCTTGGAAACCTTTGCCTCTGTACTGCTGCTGATGGCAGTTTCTCTATTTATCCATTCAATATTTCCCCCCTGTTTCTCCTCGTGTGCAGATATCTAGGCAAAGCCCTACTGCCATTCCCTGCCGCTGGGTGTAAGCCTACGGTGAAAGAAGACGGCAGAGAGAGGCTGGAAGAAGAGCAACGGTGAACCATTGGGGAAATGACAGGAAAGCGTCAAATGTTTGGGTTCGATAGCGCTCTCTCTCTCTATATATATATATATATATATATATCTCCTCATAGAGGAGACATAAGCCTACAAGTTAAGCCTACTATGGCCCTTCCTTCCCCTCGCATAAATATTTGGCTTCCTCTGATATATCTAACGAAACTGTTTTATAATGTTTCCCCAGTGTTTTCCAATAGAGGAAGGATGTAAGCTATTTTATAGGGGGAAAGGAAATGAGAGAAAGAAAAAGAGAAGAGAGATTGAATTTCAGAGCGCACCTTATGTAAATATTTGAGACATCTGTGAATCCCGGATAACCTTTTCCGTCTTGAGAGAGATTCACTGTTTCCTGTGATAAGTTCTCACTCTCACCTCTCCAATAAATACCGCCTCGGGTGCTATCAATAGCACGAAAAGTCATCCATCTAGCCTAGGGCCTAGGCTACTTCTCTTCCTAAACCTAGACTAGAGAACATACGTTTGTAACGCGCCTTTACCGCCAAAAACCAACAAAATAACACCGCGCACGCAATCTTGATATCCATACCTTTTCGGCTTCCTTTGAACAGAACCATGTGATCAACTCATTTACCAATCACATCATGTTTTGTTTTTGTATTCCGTTTGTGATTGGTCCTTGGGGATTTTGAAAAATACAAAAATCCTCTATCATTTTCATTCTGTAAATGTCAAAAGGAAAACTACGGGGTGGACCGAAAACATGTTGGTATTGGTTCTACTTTTAAGAATATAGAAGCACTCTTATCAACTTCCACTGTCCTTACAAGAGGTGGTGAATTTTCTCTTCCCCTCAGTTGGTTCCTCAATTGAATTCATTTATGTAGGCCTACCTTGGAGAGTGAGGTGTAGCAGAAGTGTTCAAATCATCATTGTTAAAAGGCAACCGCCACCACAGGTAATTCATGAATAGTAGTCTGTAGTCTGTAATCTGTCGAGCAACCTTTATCAGTCACATGTTAAAAATGAATAAGTGAGCAGAAGAAAGAACGCTGTATATGTGTGTGTGTGTGTGTGTGTGTGTGTGTGTGTGTGTGTGTGTGTGTGTGTGTGTGTGTGTATGCTTACATGCGTGGCATCAATGAATGAACATGTATGCTTTGTTTTGGTGTCATGTATGTAAGCCTTGTTATTAATTTATTTTCCATCTTAGATGTGTAGGCTGTCAATCGAGATGTTACATCATCTGAACCATGGCCACATCAGAGAGAGAAATCCCCCATGAGCCAGCAGTTCTCCGTGTGATGTACATATTAGTTGACGGTGTTGAGAAAGAAAGAGCCCATGTCTCTTCATTAGCATGAATCTGCCTTTAATTTCGGGGAGAAAAGAGCCATAATGACAAAAGAGCCTTCGATCCAATGATTCACCAAGGTTATTTTTAATCTCATCTCTTTTGTGAGTGTTCTCACAGTTGTGTAATGAATGCATTCAGTATATCCTTAGATTTTCAAATGTCCAACAAGTGAATCTAATTTCTAACACAGTTGATTTATTAGTTGAAATGGTGTTATATAAGTCTTCATTTCACCAATCTGCCCCTCTCACCCTCCCCTTCTCTCCGTTCCACAGTCCGTCCAGAATAGACTGTGTGAAAATGACATGGGGGTCAGACAGGTGTGTGGCGGGGACCCAGGCAGGGACTCCTGGGGTCAGTGAGTACCTGTTACAGTGCCGTGAAAAAGTATTTGCCCCCTTTAATGTGTCATATTAGGGCGGATTGCAATGTAACATCCAACCTCTAGTTGTATCCATTTAAGAGAGAGGATGTCCAGCAAATTTACATCATCTAAAAGTTACATTCAGAATACATGCCAGAGCAAGGAGTAAATTGCTGTTGTCAGAGATGATGTATATCATGTAAACTGGAAATCCTTATCAGTCACTGTTGTAATGAATCCGAAACACAAGATGAAAACAATCAATATACATGCAAAAACACAGATATTGAAACAAACAATAAAAAAATATTTTAAAAACTCTACCTGAAACAGTGCATGCTGGGAAATATGACAATGACGCCACTGCCACATCTGTAGCTACGCCATAGTTTTAGCTCCCTGTCTCTGGTTACTCTTAATGGAGTTACTGTAGAGTAATCAGTCCCAATCGACTCCAGTTATGAACACTAATGATAAGATAACTCCAGTGTTAATTTAAGCCTGCATTTTTCTACTCTGAGATTTCAACTCTGATCAACTTTGATTTACTGTGTGTGTGAACAAACAACACACCATTTGTATACTAATTTAATTTATTTAATAAACGAGGTTAAGCAACAGCCAATGCCTCCGTGTGAAAAAGTAATTACCCCCTAACACTCAATAACTGGCTGTGCCACCTTTAGCTGCGATGACTGCAACCACATAGCTGTGGATGTATTTTGGCCCACTCTGAACGACTGATAAACAACTACGGAAGCGTTTGGTTGCAGTCATTCCAGCTAAAGGGGGCGAAACCAGATATTTTTTTACAATTACTTTTTTTGCACAAGCAAATTGGGTGTTGCATTACTTCTCTTTGTTCAATAAAGGTTACTTTTATCTAATATTAGGTTTTGGTTGAAGATCTGATAACATTCAGTGTCTAGAATATGCAAAAATCAAGAAAACTGCTGTGACGATGACAGGTCTTTAAAGTGTCTGAGACACGCACACACACACACACACACTCTCACACACACACACACACACACACACACACACACACACACACACACACACACACACACACACACACACACACACACACACACACACACACACACACACACACACACACACACACACACACACACACACACACACACACACACACACTTTAGTACGAGTCCAAAACTACCATGTGTCACTTGCCATCAGGCCTTGGCTCAATGAGCACCCCACTCTGTCTCACCAGAGAGTCAGTCACAGGGGGAACTCTGTTCCTGTCCACCACCTCTCACTCTGTTACACAAGACCTGCTCCTTCAGGCCTGGGGAACCTCTCACTCTGTTACACAAGACCTGCTCCTTCAGGCCTGGGGAACCTCTCACTCTGTTACACAATACCTGCTCCTTCAGGCCTGGGGAAGCTCTCACTCTGTTACACAAGACCTGCTCCTTCAGGCCTGGGGAACCTCTCACTCTGTTACACAAGACCTGCTCCTTCAGGCCTGGGGAACCTCTCACTCTGTTACAAAAGAACTACTCCTTCAGGCCTGGGGAACCTCTCACTCTGTTACACAAGACCTGCTCCTTCAGGCCTGGGGAACCTCTCACTCTGTTACACAAGACCTGCTTCTTCAGGCCTGGGGAACCTCTCACTCTGTTACAAAAAAACTACTCCTTCAGGCCTGGGGAACCTCTCACTCTGTTACACAAGACCTGCTCCTTCAGGCCTGGGAACCTCTCACTCTGTTACACAAGACCTGCTCCTTCAGGCCTGGGGAACCTCTCACTCTGTTACAAGAAAGGCCTGGGGAACCTCTCCTGCTCCTTCAGGCCTGGGGAACCTCTCACTCTGTTACAAAACCTGCTCCTTCAGGCCTGGGGAACCTCTCACTCTGTTACACAAGGCCTGGGGAACCTCTCACTCTGTTACACAAGACCTGCTCCTTCAGGCCTGGGGAACCTCTCACTCTGTTACACAAGACCTGCTCCTTCAGGCCTGGGGAACCTCTCACTCTGTTACACAAGACCTGCTCCTTCAGGCCTGGGAACCTCTCACTCTGTTACACAAGACCTGCTCCTTCAGGCCTGGGAACCTCTCACTCTGTTACACAAGACCTGATCCTTCAGGCCTGGGGAACCTCTCATTCTGTTACAAAAAAACTACTCCTTCAGGCCTGGGGAACCTCTCACTCTGTTACACAAGACCTGCTCCTTCAGGCCTGGGGAACCTCTCACTCTGTTACAAAAGACCTGCTCCTTCAGGCCTGGGGAACCTCTCACTCTGTTACACAAGACCTGCTCCTTCAGGCCTGGGGAACCTCTCACTCTGTTACACAAGACCTGCTCCTTCAGGCCTGGGGAACCTCTCACTCTGTTACACAAGACCTGCTCCTTCAGGCCTGGGGAACCTCTCACTCTGTTACACAAGACCTGCTCCTTCAGGCCTGGGGAACCTCTCACTCTGTTACACAAGACCTGCTCCTTCAGGCCTGGGGAACCTCTCACTCTGTTACACAAGACCTGCTCCTTCAGGCCTGGGGAACCTCTCTCACTCTGTTACAAAAGACCTCAGGCCTGGGGAACCCTTCTGTTACACAAGGCCTTCAGGGGGAACCTCTCACTCTGTTACACAAGACCTGCTCCTTCAGGCCTGGGGAACCTCTCACTCTGTTACACAAGACCTGCTCCTTCAGGCCTGGGGAACCTCTCACTCTGTTACACAAGACCTGCTCCTTCAGGCCTGGGGAACCTCTCACTCTGTTACACAAGACCTGCTCCTTCAGGCCTGGGGAACCTCTCATTCTGTTACACAAGACCTGCTCCTTCGGGCCTGGGGAACCTCTCACTATGCAGACATCTTTTGGCTGACAACACTCCTAACCATATAACAGAGCTTTGCTACTAGAGGAGGAACAGATGTACTGGGCCTAACGTTTTAATAGAAACATAGTAAATCATAGGTGAGAGAACTGCCTTAATGGATGCAGAGTGTGTATCCCCTTGCGTGTGTCTGGCATTTGGAAATGATTTTCTGTTCTGTTGTGTGTGTGTGTGCTCGGGTGAATATTAATAGCGTGTGTTTGTGACTCGTTGTGTGGATGATGTGTTCATGCTGTGAATGATAAACTCTTGCATGAACACTGTGAAACAGCGATGGTCACATACACTCACAAGATAACCCTCTTTTCTCTCTGCCATATGGGAAACGGGACGGTCCGGTGACGTCATCAGCGGCGACACTATACTGAACAAAAAATATACACGCAACCTGCAACAATTTCGTTGATTTTATTCAGTTACAGTTCCTATGAGGAAATCAGTCAATTGAAATAAATTCATCACATGACTGGGAATACAGACATGCATCTGTTGGTCACAGATACCTTAATAAAATGGGCCTCACAATGGGCCTCGGGATCTCGTCACAGTATTTTTGTGCATTCAAAATGCCATCGATAAAATGCAATTGTGTTCGTTGTCCAGAGCTTGTCTGCCCATACCATAACCCCACCGTCACCATGGGGTATTCTGTTTACAATGTTGACATCAGAAAACCACTTTCCCATACAACGTCTGGTGGCGGCTTATGTTAGAGAAATAAACATTAAATTCTCTGGCAACAGCTCTTGTGGACATTCGTGCAGTCATGCCAATTGCACGCTACCTCAAAACTTGAGACATCTGTGGCACTGTGTTGTGTGACAAAACTCCACATTTTAGAGTGGCCTGTTATTGTTCCCAGCACAAGGTGTAATGATCATGCTGTTTAATCAGCTTCTTGCTATGCCACACCTGTCAGGTGGATGGATTATCTTGGCAAAGGTCAAAATGCTTACTAACAGGAATCTAAACACATTTGGGCACGACATTTGAGAGAAATAAGGTTTTTGTGTGTATGAAACATTTCTGGGATCTTTTATTTCAGCTCATGAAACATGGGACCAACACTTTACATGTTGCATTTATATTTTTGTTCGATGTATATTTGACCTGACACCCATGGTCTTTACTTTGCAGTGCATATCACACAGTCACAGTGGGCTGTGTTATGTAGCAGGTTAGGGTAGGGACATGATTGTGAAAAAGATGGCTGCTGTTTGTGTCTTCACTGTGAGCCCTGTGGGCTCTCACTATGCCAGGTAGATACAGTAGAACGGTGGATTGCCTTCTCACTCACACTCACACTCACTCCCCTTACAACTCTCCTAAACATGAAAGCCTGTCAGAAGATCCCAGTATAAAAGCCTATAGCTAAATATATAGCTAGCTATACCTGTCAGAGAAAGAGAGAGAGAGAGAGAGAGGGAGAGGGCAAGAGACCGAGGGGAAGAGAGAGACAGATGTAAAGATCATCATACAGTTCACGTAGACGCCTCTTTTGAAAGCTAGATATGAATAGATGTCACTGTCAAGTCTGATCATTGAAAGGAACTGTACATCTTTCTCTATCGCCTCTCTGATCCTTTTTTGAAACGTACTCCCTTAAAGGCATGCAGAAATGGATGTCAATATAGAACGTCTTCCATTATTTAGATCGTCTCCTACTGTAAGAACACATCAGTAGAATGATTCTGAACACTGTGTACCATCAAGATAGCTCAGAGAAGCCCCGTTACCCGGCAACGTTTGCTGCTATTCCACTGGGGGGGAAAAACTGGTTGAAACAACGCTGTTTCCATGTCATTTCAACCGTAAAATGTAATGTGATGACATTGAATCAACGTGGAAAACTGATTGGATTTGCAAAAAGCATTAACGCAAGGGGATTTTGTATTTTCCACCCACATTTGAACCTAAATTCAATGACGTGACATATTTGGTTGATTTCATGTTGAATTCATGTTAGTTGACAACTCAACTATATGTAAGTCAAAACTAGATGTTGAAATGACGTCTGTGCCCAGTGGGACGCTTCAAGGCTCTGGGAATGTGCCTCATGGTCCTGTGAGAACATCAGGAATATCCCTCCTCCGTTTGAGGGATTTCACTCACACTGTTTCTTCATCAATAGATTATGAATGAATGCAGTATGTTTTAACAAGCAACTGCATTTACATTTTAGATGGGTAGCGTAGTGCAGACAGCAACTATAGTATGTGCCATATGATTTGATACAAATCAGATAAATATGAAAAGAGAAACACACAGTACATATACTGTAGGATTACATGTGTATTGTGTAACATTTTCTTGCACATGATTAAATAAGACTTACAGTTTTTCCCCATTGTTTACACACTAAAATCGGAAACGTAATCACCGAAACCTGAAACTCATGTACCAAATCCCTAAACCAAGTCAGTAAAATTGCAAGCACAATTCCTGATTTACACTCAGTTTTCAATTCTATATCACACTACATTAGGCACAACATTTAAAATAAAAATATTTTTAGTCCCTTTGGAAAGCAACGCCAATCACAATGCCAAACTCTATACACCAATTGGCAACACCCACTCCTCACAGGTGTGAATTGTTCACTTAAAAATCAGAGTTTTAGCACTATAAAAGGCCACAGATGAGCTCTCCTGTTTTGGAGGAAAATGGAAGTCAAGGGTGAGGCAAGAGGTGAAGGAGTGTGTAACATTCCTCTTCAGAGGAGGAGTAGCAAGGATCAGACCAATGTGCAGCGTGGTATGTGTCCATAATGATATATTTAATAAATCAACTGAACAAAATAACAAAAGTACAAACAAACGAAACAGTCCCGTATGGTGAAAACACTAACACAGGATACAACCAGCCACAAAACACAATAGAAAACAGGCTACCTAAATATGGCTCCCAATCAGAGACAACGACTGACACCTGCCTCTGAGAACCATACTAGGCCAAACCCATAGAAATAGAACAAAACATAGAAAAACAACATAGAATGCCCACCCCAACTTACGCCCTGACCAATTAAAATAAAGACATAAAAAGGGAACTAAGGTCAGAACGTGAGAGGAAGAGGAGGGTGAGGCCGAGGAAGGACAGTTGTTCCAGATGAGATCGGGACCACATTGGTTGACCATGTGCTCATCCATGGATTGAGTATGAGGGAGGCTGGGCAGAGAGGTCAGTCCAACCTGAGCTGCTACATGGTTGCATTTATCATCCGTACATTCAGAAATGACAACCGGTAAGTTACCTACCATCTACACTATTTATGTATGTATACTGCAGTCCGACATATCAATAGGCCTATGTTACTCAGTGATTGTTGGCCAATGTTACAGTAATGTCATTTCATATTGAAAGAAAATAGATAATTTTAGCTTAATGTAAGCAATCATATCATATTTGTGGATCTTCTGCAGAACTGAGAGACCTCCAGTCCATGGTGGAAGACATCAGCTGTTCACACCAGAACAGGAGACCGCTATTGTGAACATGGTGGTGGAAAACAATACCATTAGGCTACTAGAAATCCAGAACCACATAATTGCAGACAACACAATATTCAATAACATTCACCAGGTGGGCTTGTCTACATTGGACCGTGTATTACACCGCAACCGAATCCGGATGAAACCGGTCTACAGGGAGCCATTTGAGCAACACTCAGAGATGGTTAAAGAACAGCGCTATGAATATGTGCAAGTAAGTACTATACTGTGAATTTACTATCATATCGGCACTGTATAGACACATTACAGTACAGTAATCCAGTGTATTGTGCCTCACCATATTGACTGCTCTAGGTCTATGTCACATACTGTCTCGTTGTGTGTTTCAGAGAGTCTTGGAGCTGGATTCCGGTACAATTCAGCACATTTATATTGATATTGATGAGGCTGGCTTCAACCGAGCTAAAAGAAGTGGACAGGGACGGAACATTATTGGCCACCGTGCCATTGTGAATGTCCCTGGACAGCGTGGAGGGAATATCACCATGTGTGCAGCCGTTAGCCAGCAAGGTGTCCTCTATCACCATGCCAACCTTGGTCCCTACAACACCGCCCTTCTCATCACATTCCTGGACACACTACACGGCATCCTCATTCCAACCGAGCAGAGGGGCGGACCAGAGCAGCCCAGGTATGTTGTCATCTGTGACAAAACACAAGTGTTCAAAAATATTACATGTTGAAAATAAAGACAATGTTTTTGTTACTGTATTGCATTTGTGTGTTTATTTATGTACATTTTAGTATGTGTACATTACTGCAACAATCTCTTACAACCGGCTACAGTGTAACATAGAAAATGCAAAAGGCATAAACCTACTGATGGGATATTCGTAGTCATGTTTTGTGTTGAGCACATCAGTGTGTTGTTGGTTGGTAGACCGATCTACTCATTTTTAGGCTTTTGATTTTTCAAAATCAAAATTTTTCAAAATATAATTTGAGGTAGATTCATATTTTTTATACGAACATCTCAGCTACCATTACAGACTGGGACATACCAATCGTTTACCTTTCTACCAAAAGTGGCAGATGTAAAATGCCAACCTTGTATTTCCCACGTAGCTAATTGTAAGATTTAGTGGTAATATTGCTAGGATTTTAAACCGACAAGTCTTTGTCATATTGACCTAAAGTAGCCCTCAAAAGTATGAATATTACTTTTTTCATTTTTCTAAGGTATTATCTTAGTTGTACTGGCAAACTTGATCTAAATACCTTATAAAGGTTTGGCAACCCAGTGGTCAGTAAATATTGGACACAAGCCGAATATTAGCCCAACACACACTGGGCTATTTTGACCCAGTCAGTTGGGTTGCAGGAATAACAAAACATGTTGGGATGTTTGCATTACCCAAACATGGGTTAATTTAACCATCAATTAGGCTTTTTTAACCATCAGTTGGGTAGACCCAGCATGTAATCTATAGGTTATTTTCGGGGGGTGTGGCCAATTTCCAGGAGGTGTGGCCTAAGGGCAGATAATTCAGATAATTTCAGATAATTATTTTTGGCCACCCGTAAGAGTACATATCATTCCTGTTCTTCAAGTACACTGACATTTTTTTACGTGACATATTCCTAACATTATTATTTGCATATCCCAACATTGAGGGAGCGTGTCAGATGCATAGACACTTGACGAACTCAAACACTTGTGTAAACCTCATTAAAACTGTGTCAGTGTTAAACCTTAAAATGTGATCAACAGAACAGATTAGAGTTTTTTACAATCGCTTACACACTAAAAGTGGTACTTGAGGCACACTCAGTGAAACCATTAACTCATGTACCTAATCTTCAGACCAAGTCTGCAAAACTGCAAGCACATTATCTGCTTTACACTCAGTTTGCAATTGTAAAACACACTTTTTGCAAAACACTAAACACAGTTCTCTACATTAAACACATCATTCAAAACTAACAGGTCTTGTGTTTCGTTTGGAAAACACTGCCATACCAAATGCCACACACATGGACACCCAGTGCTGACGTGTGAAAACACGTATAGCTCATTTCTTCACTTAGAAATCAGAGCCTGAGCACTATAAATAGGCTTCAGGTAGGCTTTCTTGGTTTGGACAACAATGGAGGCCAATTTTGGAGAGAGGGGAAGAGGAGTGAGAGTAAGAGGGGGACGAGGACAAGGAGGAGGAGGACAAGCCTATTTGTTAATCTGTGTGTAGAGTCTAGAGCAAAGGAGCCATAGTTTCAGAAATCATGTGTCAGCAATTGTCAAAAACTGTAACCAGAATGACATTCACTCTCACAGACCAAAAATAACTACCTGAAAACCACATCCCTACTAAGCCACGCCTCTAGTCTTCTCAATAACCCAGCATCAATAACGTTTTTATTTTTTATTTCACCTTTATTTTTATTATTTAACCAGGTAGGCAAGTTGAGAACAAGTTCTCATTTACAATTGCGACCTGGCCAAGATAAAGCAAAGCAGTTCGACAGATACAACGACACAGAATTACACATGGAGTAAAACATACATACAGTCAATAATACAGTATAAACAAGTCTATATACAATGTGAGAAAATTAGGTGAGAAGGGAGGTAAAGGCAAAAAAGGCCATGGTGGCAAAGTAAATACAATATAGCAAGTAAAACACTGGAATGGTAGTTTTGCAATGGAAGAAAGTGCAAAGTAGAAATAAAAATAATGGGGTGCAAAGGAGCAAAATAAATAAATACATTAAATACAGTTGGGAAAGAGGTAGTTGATTGGGCTAAATTATAGGTGGGCTATGTACAGGTGCAGTAATCTGTGAGCTGCTCTGACAGTTGGTGCTTAAAGCTAGTGAGGGAGATGAGTGTTTCCAGTTTCAGAGATTTTTGTAGTTCGTTCCAGTCATTGGCAGCAGAGAACTGGAAGGAGAGGCAGCCAAAGAAAGAATTGGTTTTGGGGGTGACTAGAGAGATATACCTGCTGGAGCGTGTGCTACAGGTGGGAGATGCTATGGTGACCAGCGAGCTGAGATAAGGGGGGACTTTACCTAGCAGGGTCTTGTAGATGATATGGAGCCAGTGGGTTTGGCGACGAGTATGAAGCGAGGGCCAGCCAACGAGAGCGTACAGGTCGCAATGGTGGGTAGTATATGGGGCTTTGGTGACAAAACGGATTGCACTGTGATAGACTGCATCCAATTTGTTGAGTAGGATATTGGAGGCTATTTTGTAAATGACATCGCCAAAGTCGAGGATTGGTAGGATGGTCAGTTTTACAAGGGTATGTTTGGCAGCATGAGTGAAGGATGCTTTGTTGCGAAATAGGAAGCCAATTCTAGATTTAACTTTGGATTGGAGATGTTTGATATGGGTCTGGAAGGAGAGTTTACAGTCTAACCAGACACCTAAGTATTTGTAGTTGTCCACGTATTCTAAGTTAGAGCCGTCCAGAGTAGTGATGTTGGACAGGCGGGTAGGTGCAGGTAGCGATCGGTTGAAGAGCATGCATTTAGTTTTACTTGTATTTAAGAGCAATTGGAGGCCACGGAAGGAGAGTTGTAATGGCATTGAAGCTTGCCTGGAGGGTTGTTAACACAGTGTCCAAAGAAGGGCCGGAAGTATACAGAATGGTGTCGTATGCGTAGAGGTGGATCAGGGACTCACCAGCAGCAAGAGCGACCTCATTGATGTATACAGAGAAGAGAGTCGGTCCAAGAATTGAACCCTGTGGCACCCCCATAGAGACTGCCAGAGGTCCGGACAGCAGACCCTCCGATTTGACACACTGAACTCTATCAGAGAAGTAGTTGGTGAACCAGGCGAGGCAATCATTTGAGAAACCAAGGCTGTCGAGTCTGCCGATGAGGATGTGGTGGTTGACAGAGTCGAAAGCCTTGGCCAGATCAATGAATACGGCTGCACAGTAATGTTTCTTATCGATGGAGGTTAAGATATCGTTTAGGACCTTGAGCGTGGCTGAGGTGCACCCATGACCAGAGAAGCAGAGAAGGTATGGTGAGATTCGAAATGGTCTGTAATCTGTTTGTTGACTTGGCTTTCGAAGACCTTAGAAAGGCATGGTAGGATAGATATAGGTCTGTAGCAGTTTGGGTCAAGAGTGTCCCCCCCTTTGAAGAGGGGGATGACCGGAGCTGCTTTCCAATCTTTGGGAATCTCAGACGACACGAAAGATAGGTTGAACAGGCTAGTAATAGGGGTGGCAACAATTTTGGCAGATACTTTTAGAAAGAAAGGGTCCAGATTGTCTAGCCCGGCTGATTTGTAGGGGTCCAGATTTTTCAGCTCTTTCAGAACATCAGCTGAATGGATTTGGGAGAAGGAGAAATGGGGAAGGCTTGGGCGAGTTGCTGTTGGGGGTGCAGTGCTGTTGACCGGGGTAGGAGTAGCCAGGTGGAAAGCATGGCCAGCTGTAGAAAAATGCTTATTGAAATTCTCAATTATGGTGGATTTATCAGTGATGACAGTGTTTCCTATCTTCAGTGCAGTGGGCAGCTGGGAGGAGGTATTCTTATTCTCCACGGACTTTACAGTGTCCCAGAACTTTTTTGAGTTAGTGTTGCAGGAAGCAAATTTCTGCTTGAAAAAGCTAGCCTTGGCTTTTCTAACTGCCTGTGTATAACGGTTTCTTGCTTCCCTGAACAGCTGCATATCACGGGGGCTGTTCGATGCTAATGCAGAACGCCATAGGATGTTTTTGTGTTGGTTAAGGGCAGTCAGGTCTGGGGAGAACCAAGGGCTATATCTGTTCCTGGTTCTAAATTTCTTGAATGGGGCATGTTTATTTAAGATGGTTTGGAAGGCATTTAAAAAAAATATCCAGGCATCCTCTACTGACGGGATGAGATCAATATCCTTCCAGGATACCCCGGCCAGGTCGATTAGAAAGGCCTGCTCGCTGAAGTGTTTCAGGGAGCGTTTTACAGTGATGAGTGGAGGTCGTTTGACCGCTGACCCATTACGGAAACTGAGCACCAAGCATCAATAACCCAGCAGTCTTTAAGAAAACAAACCACCTAAGTGACCCAATGCCTGCAATCCAGCGGTTGGGTAACGAAACAACCCAACATTTTTGTGTGTAGCTAGCAAAATTATAATTAAATCACAATTGGTTTGTTTTTGAATAAAGCTGTGTTAGCTGTAGAGAGTCGGTGGAAGTTGAAGTCTGAAGTTTACATGCACCTTAACCAAATACATTTAAACTCAGTTCTTCACAATTCCTGACATTTAATCCTAACAGAAATACCATGTCTTAGGTCAGTTAGGATCACCACTTTATTTTAAGAGGGCTGAGCTCTTCAGATGTCCTCCTCACACGGTTTGGTTGTGTGTGTGTGTGTGTGTGTGTGTGTGTGTGTGTGTGTGTGTGTGTGTGTGTGTGTGTGTGTGTGTGTGTGTGTGTGTGTGTGTGTGTGTGTGTGTGTGTGTGTGTGTGTGTGTGTGTGTGTGTGTGTGTGCGCGTGTGCGTGTGCATGTGTGTGTGTGTGCTTGTGTGTGTGTGTGTGTGTGTGCTTGTGTGCGTGCACGTAGACCTGAGGGAAGTTAAGTGCTATGGGTTGATTTGGTCTCCAGCATCTAAAAGCCTGCCTGCTGTCTGGTCAATAATGCATTCCCCTTCGAGTGCTTCTTACAGTGTCAGTAGAGAAAAACAAGTCCCCCACAACCTTTTCTACCCTGCTCTCTCTATCTTCCTCCCTTCCTCTCACATGTTTTTTTTGGTACCTTTATTTAACTAAGCAAGTCAGTTAAGAACAAATTCTTAATTACACTGACTACTGGGGAACAGTAACTGCCTTGTTCAGGGGCAGAAGGACAGATTTTTACCTTGTCAGCTTGGGGATTCGATTTCGGTTACTCGCCCAATGCTCTAACCACCAGGCTACCTGCCGCCCCAAATGTGTGTCTGTGTGTGTCACAGATCAGACTGTTTATTCCCAGCCTTCCTCCAGGCCTTTATCATCCTTAGCATTACTTTAATTCTCCACAGCAGCTCTGACGGCCTGTCATCTCTCCCACACACAGACACTCCCTGACACGCATGTACACACTGCGACGCCTGCGCTAACACACACAGGGAAAAACATATTCACGCCAGTACATAAGCCAGTAATACAAAAACACTTCAACATACCCAGCACGCACATGTACAAATTCTTCCAAGACAACACAGCCGCTCGAAACACATCAGTTTCACATAAACACCCAAATCTGTGCTCCTGTGTAGAATGTGTCTCAGGATGTGATACTCCAATGGACAGTGTGATGGGCTAGTTATTGTGGTACTAACATCTGATGAGCCGCCACTACTATCTGTCATTCTCAAGCTTTCTTCACACACATGCACACACACAAACATCACGTGCACATTCACGCACACACACAAGGACACACACACACAGCTATGTCTATCTATACTTGTGAGGACCTTTTGGAGACAAACAATTGATTCCCATTCAAAATCCTATTTTCCCTAACCCTAAACCTAACCCTTATCTAACTCTAACCCTAACCTTAATCCCTTGCCAGGGGTTTAGTTCTAAGCAGAACCATTATTTTGGGGGTTCCGTTCCACTATTCCGACTAGAAAAAACGTTCTGAACCAGTTAAAAAAGAAAAAGTGATCGCTATATCATTCCTTTCTGTTCCTTTTTAAACATTTGAAAAATATATACATGTATTTTTAATAGCTCATGAATAAATTGCTTCGTCAATGGATAGAGCAACTTGCTATGGAGCGGACAAACTATGTACATACATGCATTGGACAGACAAGTGTAGTGTAGGGTGAGGAGAGCACTGAACATGAAGCTCTGGGCATCTTGTTGTTATGACGTGCATTATCTGAATGAGGCCCACAGAATTATACCTACGGAGGAGCGGCTTCTATGAAGGAACTTCAGAGATTTGGCTTAACTGACGGTGGACCAGAGCTAGCCTTGGATCATGACTCTCAGTTCCATTACATTACTCATAATGCCACCTGGAGTTTTCAAGAGCTCGACCAGAGCTAGACCAGAGCTAGACCAGAGCTAGACCAGAGCTAGACCAGAGCTAGCTAGCTAACAAGCTTGTGTGTGCAGAGCGGCACCAGAATTAAATCCAATGTGAAACTTGATAACTATAGTACCCTTAACTAGCATTGAACAACTCAATCCATTCTTCTCTAATTAAAAATGTCTCTCCCTAATTTCTGAATAATGCTTGTAACGTCAGTAGATACAGTAGACTATGCGTGCTTCGGAGGAAGGGGGAGGGGCAGGTAGCCTGCACACACTCTGAAATATTTTCAGCTGGACTGGAAAAGAAATTCCAGGAATGTAAAATAACTTTATTAACCAGTTCATATTCTTTTAAATAATGGTTCTGTTCTGGAACTTTACAGAACACTTTCGTTCTCAGTTATGGTTTTGTTCCCCCAAAAAAGTAATTTTATGGTTTTCGGTTCTGTCCCTGAACCGGTTCCAACCCCTGCCCCAAAAACCTAACCCTACCTTCTAACTCTGACCCCTAACCCTAACCTTAACCCTAATTTTAACCCTAAATCTAACCCCTAAGCCTAAAATAGGATTTTTACAAGTGAGGACCAGAAAAATGTCCTCACTTCTCAGAATTGTAGTTTGTTTACGGTTCTTGTGAGGACTTCTGTACTCACAAGTATAGTAAAATGTGCACACACACACGCACACACACACACACACACACACACACACACACACACACACACACACACACACACACACACACACACACACACACACACACACACACACACACACACACACACACACACACACACACACACACACACACACACACACACACACACACACAGCCTTTGAAACAAGAATGCACATGCATGCAGTACTTGTTTATGGCTTAACCAGCCTCTGTCTTTGGCATGCATTAATTACACTTCCACAGCTATAGATCCACTGTCTAACCCTGCTGATTGCCTTCTCTCAATGCACATCAAACCTAATTGCAATTGTTAACCTTTACGTTGCACTCATAAACTAAATTGACTATTGGTCAGCTTTGGTTATAATGTGTCTTTCACACTTCACATGACTCACCACTACATGGAAAGCCCTATATAATGAGTACTTCGGGTTTCACACGTTTTACCATCTATAAAGCAGTATTCTGAGCCATAAAGCTAGCTGAGACAGCAGCAGCACAGTCAGTACAATAATGGCACACACTCACGGAGAAATATGACTGCTGATAAGAACTTAGCATCATAGGAGGACGTGCCTTCCCTTCTCTTGATAAAATAAAAGACGCACCTTCTGTGTTTCTACCTGTAGAATCACAATGCTCGTCAGTGGCTGAGAAACTTGACTTTGAGCCAATCAGAGAGCACAAACCTCCACGTGGGGGAGCGGGTGGAAGTGACAAGAAAAAGGAAGAAATTAGGGCACTTTCCCTGTGTGATCCACCCCCTTTTCATCAGAATTGTTCTAACTAAAACAATAAAGCTGCATAATACATATTTTGAAGTAGAGCAAGTCTTTCCATCTCTTACATCATGTGCACCTGCTCATAACTGAGCCATACAGCACGGGGGTGGCAGCAAGATGTTGTGGGGGTGCTGTGCTGCAGGAGTGACTGGTGCACTTCACAAAATAGATGGCATCATGAGGAATGGAAAATTATGTGGATATATTGAAGCAACATCTCAAGACATCAGTCAGGAAGTTAAAGCTTGGTTGCAAATGGGTCTTCCAAATGGACAATGACCTCAAGCATACTTCCAAAGTTGTGGCAAAATGGCTTAAGGACAACAAAGTCAAGGTATTGGAGTGGCCATCACAAAGCCCTGACCTCAATCCCATAGAAAATTTGTGAGCAGAAGTGAAAAAGCAAGGAGGCCTACAAAACTGATTCAGTTACACCAACTCTGTCAGGAGGAATGAGCCAAAATTCACCCAACTTATTGTGGGAAGCTTGTGGAAGGCTATCCGAAACGTTTGACCCACGTTAAACAATTTAAAGGCACTGCTACCAAATACTAATTGAGTGTATGTAAACTTCTGACCCACTGGGAATGTGATGAAACAAATAAAAGCTGAAATAAATCATTCTCTCTACTATTATTCTGACATTTCACATTCTTATAGACATTCTCTGGTACCTCTGTATACTTTTAGTTCTGAAAGTAGAGCCTATGAGCCAGAAGAAGTCCTCGAAAATTGCGTACTCGGTCGCAAATGCAGATATGTGAACTACGATGCTGGTCTCTCTCTATCTCTCTCTACTGTGTGTGTCTTGCTAGCTGTCACTCACTTGGCAAGGTGCTAAAGCTCATTGGCTGAAACTCAAATTGATAGGGGGCTGATATCTAGCCGATTTGACACAACTGTGGGAAGCACTGGGGTCAACATGGGCCAGAATCCCTGTAGAACGCTTTCGACACCTTATAGAATCCATGCCCCAACGAATCGAGGCTGTTCTGAGTGCAAAAGGGGGTGCAACTCAATATTAGGAAGGTGTTCCTAATGTTTTGTACACTCAGTGTATGAGACAGTGTCAGTATGGCAGTGAATTGAAACATTATTTGGCAGTAATGTACTTAAACCCACATTATAATCCCACAGCCCTATGCCACATATTCAAATTGTTGAGCCACCTAGTGTGGTGGCTTCAGTCTGTCTCACACACACACACACACACACACACACACACACACACACACACACACACACACACACACACACACACACACACACACACACACACACACACACACACACACACACACACACACACACACACACACACACACACACACACACACAGTGGGGGTGACGCGGGTCTGTGAGCTGTGGTAATTAGCTGCCTCTCAGTGGCGTCTCTCTCTCTCTCTCTGGCTGCTGGCTGCTGGAGTACACTGTTTAATTTAAGCTCTCATTATCCCCCTTAATAAGTCAACAAACACTCCAAACGCTGTGTGTGGAATACCCCAAAACACACACACATCCAAAACACACACAAATACGCACACACGCAAACACACGCTCCTCGTCGTCCCCGTTATTTGTGTGAGTAGGTGTTCCGCCCCCCAGCCCAGTGGTCGTGGTGTAATGAGATAATGACTGTGTGGGGGAAAGGGAAGGTGATCTGAGGTGGGAGAGGAGGGATTCTCTCTGGGTGAGAGGCACACAGCATGCAGGTCTCCCGTTATGCCTTCAGAAAGTATTCACACTCCTTGACTTTTTGAACATTTTGCTGTGTTACTGCCTGAATTTAAAATGGATTAAAAATGAGATAATAATGTCAAAGTCGAATTATGAGTCAGTAAGTATTCAACACAACACAAATCCAACACGACACATCACTGAGTACCACTCTTCATATTTTAAAGAATGGTGGTGGCTGCATCATGTTATGGGCATGACTGGGCTCCCAAGTGGCATAGCATTCTAAGACACTGCATCTCAGTGGAAGAGGTGTCACTACAGTCCCTAGTTTGAATCCAGGCTGTATCACATCCGGCTGTGATTGGGACTCCCATAGGGCCGGCGCACAATTGGCCAGGCGTTGTCTAGGTTTGGCCGGGGTTGGCTAGGTTTGGCCGGGGTAGGCTAGCTTTGGCCGGGGTAGGCTATGTTTGGCCCGGGGTAGGCTAGGTTTGGCCGGCGTTGTCTAGGTTTGGCCGGGGTAGGCTAGGTTTGGCCGGGGTAGGCTAGCTTTGGCCGGGGTAGGCTATGTTTGGCCCGGGGTAGGCTAGGTTTGGCCAGGCGTTGTCTAGGTTTGGCCGGGGTAGGCTAGTTTTGGCCGGGGTAGGCTAGTTTTGGCCAGGCGTTGTCTAGGTTTGGCCGGGGTAGGCTAGGTTTGGCCGGGGTAGGCTAAGGTTTTGCCGGGGTAGGCTAGGTTTGGCCGGGGTAGGCTAAGGTTTGGCCGGGGTAGGCTAAGGTTTGGCCGGGGTAGGCTAAGGTTTGGCCGGGGTAGGCCGTCATTGTAAATAAAAATGTGTAAATAAAACTGACTAAAACAAAAAAATGCTTGTCATCGGCAAAGACTGGGGACATTTTTAGGATAAAAAGAAACGGAATAGAGCACAGGCAAAATCATAGAGCAAAACCTGGTTGAGACTGCTTTCCAACAGACACTGGGAGACAAATTCCCCTTCCAGCAGGACAACAAGACAGAGAAATGGCTTTCATTTAGCAAGGATCAATTACCAACTTGAAGTATTTTTGAAAGAATAATGGGGAAATATTATACAATCCAGGTATGCAGAACTCTTAGTAATGTACCCACAATTTCTCACATCTGCAATCGATGCCAAAGGTGATACATTTCCATCCATAAAAAAAATAAAAAATCGTCCACTTTGACATTACAGAGTATTTTATGTCGATCATTGACAAAAAAATGAAAATAAAATCAATTTTATCTTTGTAACAAAACAAAATATGGAAAAGGTCAAAGGGTGTGAATACTTTCTGAAGGCACTGTAGCAGAGCTCTGAGTCATGCAAAGTACTGATCCCATATTAAAGGAGATCACTGCAATATGTTCAGCTGCACAGTCAGACATCAGCAATGCCTTCATGGATATGCATCACAAACTCACCTCATTAGCATCTAAAAGATCCATAGCGACACCTTGTTTTGATCCAGATCTATAATGGCTTTGGTGTATCATTCCATCTACCAGTGATACGTTTAAACATTATACACATTATTATAGCTATTCTTAGGCCACAGTATGGGGTGATTTTAGGAACGCTTGTACCACACATTGGATGTTGGAAATACACTACACAGTTATTTTAGGAGTTCTTAAGGTTTGTGATGTCTAGGGCCGGGCAGATGAAAGCCATTCCCATCAGAGATAAACGGCTGGTGTGAGTGACGGACGGGGAGCTAGTGAAAGTGTGTCAATGTCAGTGTAGTCTGTCAGCGCCCAGACCAGATCCATACAAGGTAAACATTGGGTAATCTGACAGGGAATTCAAGTGCCATAGAGGGAAAAGCAATCGTTCAGAGGAAGTGGGTGCAGGCAACCGAGTGAGGGCATGGTGAAAAATCAGTGATGCCTCTTTGATCTGGTGCCCCCTTGACCTAGGTGCTATCAGTCCTGTTTCCATGCCAACCTGGGCAGGGATGGACAATGAGCGTGTGGTGGCAGGGGCAACATTGGATATGGCAGGCAATGGCACTTGCCACACCCTAGCTCAAAACCAACATTTTAAAATAGGCTACTAAAATCATTCCCAATCCCAATTAAAATGATGTAACTTTGCCTTACCTAAGGTTTAGCTGAAATGATGCCACTGGGTAGTTGCCCACTGGCACTGATACCTGGTCCCTACCTGGCACAGTATGTCATCAAGGCTGTTGCAGACTATGTGTGCCCTGCTCTGAGGGCATGACTCTCTCTGACTAGAAATCGCACACGGGTTACATACACAGAGACATGCTCACGTGTGTACAATCTGTAGCTCAGTTGGCAAGAGGTCAGTGTGTGTTTTAATCCGGTCTTAATAATCTCCCCCGAAGATCACAACAGCAATCAAATAGGTCACATTAGCTGGAAATCCTTCTATTGGACTGATCTCTTTTTCTCCTCCCTGACCCCTCCCCCCTGCCATGAGAGCTCTCTCCTGTGGACCGTTCTTTCCCCTGCACCTCCCCCTTGTCCTCACCCCTGCTCTCTCCCCCGCCCACTCTGTGCCCTGTGGATGCTCTCTCCCGTGTTCTCTCCCCTGCCCACTCTGTGCCCTGTGGATGCTCTCTCCCGTGTTCTCTCCCCTGCCTCCTTCCATCCTCTCCTCAGTCCCCTGCCAACTTCCATCCTCTCCTCAGTCCCCTGCCTCCTTCCATCCTCTCCTCAGTCCCCTGCCTCCTTCCATCCTCTCCTCAGTCCCCTGCCTCCTTCCATCCTCTCCTCAGTCCCCTGCCTCCTTCCATCCTCTCCTCAGTCCCCTGCCTCCTTCCATCCTCTCCTCAGTCCCCTGCCCGAGGACTATTCTCTGCTGATTGCTCTCTCTCCTGTGTGGGGTCCAGTGCAGTGTGAGGGTTGGGTTGAATGTGGAAGACACATTTCAGTTGAATACATTCAGCTTGACAAATGACTAGCTATTCCCTTTCCCAGACGCAGATAGCTAGCTGAGGTACATGTTTTGGCTAATCACCAGAAAGGTCCTGGCACAGGCCTCTGTCACCGAGCAACACAAAGCCAAATGCAAAGCCCTGGACTTTCGCTCTCTCTCTCTTTCGTTTCTCCTGTCTGGAAATCAAATCAAATCAAACTGTATTAGTCACATGCGCCGAATACAACAGGTGTAGGTAGACCTTACAGTGATATGCTTACTTACTAGCCCAAAACCAACAGCGCAGTTAAAAAAAATACGGATAAGAATAAGGTAAAAAAGTAACAAGTAATTAAAGAGCAGCAGTATAATATATATATATATATATATATATATATATATATATACAGTGGGGAGAACAAGTATTTGATACACTACCGATTTTGCAGGTTTTCCTACTCACAAAGCATGTAGAGGTCTATAATTTGTATCATAGATACACTTCAACTGTGAGAGACGGAATCTAAAACAAAAATCCAGAAAATCACATTGTATGATTTTTAAGTAAATAATTAGCATTTTATTGCATGACATAAGTATTTGATACACCAGAAAAGCAGAACTTAATATTTGGTACAGAAACCTTTGTTTGCAATTACAGAGATCATACGTTTCCTGTAGTTCTTGACCAGGTTTGCACACACTGCAGCAGGGATTTTCATACAGACCTTATCCAGATCCTTCAGGTTTCGGGGCTGTCGCTGGGCAATACAGACTTTCAGCTCCCTCCAAAATAAATAAAAGTCTACGATTCGGGTGGCTGGAGTCTTTGACAATTTGTAGGGCCTTCCTCTGACACCGCCTGGTGTAGAGGTCCTGGATGGCAGGAAGCTTGGCCCCAGTGATGTACTGGGCTGTTCGCACTACCCTCTATAGTGCCTTGCGGTAGGAGGCCAAACAGTTGCCATACCAGGCAGTGATGCAACCAGTCAGGTTGCTCTTGATGTTGCAGCTGTAGAACCTTTTGTAGATCTGAGGATCCATGCCAAAACCTTTCAGCCTCCTGAGGGGGAATAGGTTTTGTCGTGCCCGCTTCACGACTGTCATGGTGTGCTTGGACCATGTTAGTTTGAAGGTGATGTGGACACCAAGGAACTTGAAGCTCTCAACCTGCTCCACTGCAGCCCCGTCGATGAGAATGGGGCGTGCTCTGTCCTCTTTTTCCTGTAGTCCACAATCATCTCCTGTGTCTTAATCATGTTGAGGGAGAGGTTGTTGTTCTGGTACCACACGGCCAGGTCTCTGACCTCCTCCCTATAGTCTTGTTGTTGTCAGTGATCAGGCCTACCACTGTTATGTCATCGGCAAATGTAGTAATGGTGTTGGAGTCGTGCCTGGCCATGCAGTCATGAGTTAACAGGGGGTACAGGAGAGGGCTGAGAACAAACCCCTGAGGGGCTCCTGTGTTGAGGATCAGCATGGCAGATGTGTTGTTACCTACACTTACCACCTGGGGGCGGCCCGTCAGGAAGTCCAGGATCCAGTTGCAGAGAGAGGTGTTTAGTCCCAGGGTCCTTAGCTTATTGATGAGCTTTGAGGGCACTATGGTGTTGAACGCTGAGCTGTAGTCAAGGAATAGCATTCTCACATAGGTGTT
Source organism: Oncorhynchus keta (assembly GCF_023373465.1). Lineage (NCBI taxonomy): Eukaryota > Metazoa > Chordata > Actinopteri > Salmoniformes > Salmonidae > Oncorhynchus > Oncorhynchus keta. The sequence continues at coordinate 18,780,420 of NC_068446.1, forward strand.
CCTTTTGTCCAGGTAGGAAAGGGCAGTGTGGAGTGCAATAGAGACTGCATCATCTGTGGATCTGTTGGGTTGGTATGCAAATTGGAGTGGGTCTAGGGTTTCTGGGATAATGGTTTTGATGTGAGCCACGACCAGCCTTTCAAATCACTTCATGGCTACAGAGGTGAGTGCTATGGTTTGGTAGTAATTTAGGCACGTTACCTTAGTGTTCTTGGGCACAGGGACTATGGTGGTCTGCTTGAAGCATGTTGGTATTACAGACTCAGACAGGGAGAGGTTGAAAATGTCAGTGAAGACACTTGCCAGTTGGTCAGCACATGCTCAAAGTACACATCCTGGTAATCCGTCTTGTGACTTGTGAATGTTGACCTGTTTAAAGGTCTTACTCACATTGGCTAGGGAGAGCGTGATCACATAGTGTGAACCCATGTGATTCCCAATGGACACATATTGTTAATCATGATTTGTCTTCCTGTGCCCTCCCTTTCAGAATGTGAACTTGTAACTTCGACCTATGACTTTCCCCTCATTTTCCGTTCAGGCTGGTCTGAAACACATTAGGTGCACCTTGTTTCCATTGACCTCTGACTGTTGATAGGAATGTGTCAGTTCCAGTTCGTATTGTATGTTAATGATAGAGGTCATGAGGATGTCCTGGTCTCTGCTTCACTGTGCCCGCTAGCCTCCCTTGGCCTGTAGACAGTACTCAGGGAGAGCTGCTGGTGGTGTGGGTGATGGCCTGGGGACTGATGACAGAAAGCTCCCCTGGGCCCGGTCAGAGCTGTCAGCAGCAGCCCAGCAGGAAATGGCCAGGCTTCAGGCCTATCAATGGGCCCTTTCAGAAGAAATACACTGTGCTCATTCTGGACGGGGTAAATGGAAAGTGATTCACGCCTACAGTGCAAACATAAACACACACATAACACCACTGATGCACACACACAACAAATACACACAATCAAACACACACTCCCAGTGATATGCAGTCACACACATACTCACACACTCGGTCATGTTGCTACGCCACTGCTGTATTTGACAGTTTAATGTGAAAATCAATTTATGACTATAATTTTTCTGTGAGAGACCACATATTTCAGAGTTTTATTTGGTCAAATCAGGTTTGGCCAGTCTCTCTGGAGAAGGCTGGTATGTGGTGGCTGTACTGTACTGGTATGTATGTGGTGGCTGTACTGTACTGGTATGTGGTGGCTGTTCTATACTGGTATGTGATGGCTGTTCTATACTGGTATGCGATGGCTGTACTGTACTGGTATGTGGTGGCTGTACTGTACTGGTAGGTGGTGGCTGTACTGTACAGTATGTGGTGGCTGTACTGTACTGGTATGTGGTGGCTGTACTGTACTGGTATGTGGTGGCTGTACTGTACTGGTATGTGGTGGCTGTACTGTACTGGTATGTGGTGGCTGCTTTGTACAGGTATGTGGTGGCTGTACTGTACTGGTATGTGATGGCTGTTCTATACTGGTATGTGATGGCTGTACTGTACTGGTATGTGGTGGCTGTACTGTACTGGTAGGTGGTGGCTGTACTGTACAGTATGTGGTGGCTGTACTGTACTGGTATGTGGTGGCTGTACTGTACTGGTAGGTGGTGGCTGTACTGTACAGTATGTGGTGGCTGTACTGTACTGGTATGTGGTGGCTGCTTTGTACAGGTATGTGGTGGCTGTACTGTACTGGTATGTGATGGCTGTTCTATACTGGTATGTGATGGCTGTACTGTACTGGTATGTGGTGGCTGTACTGTACTGGTAGGTGGTGGCTGTACTGTACAGTATGTGGTGGCTGTACTGTACTGGTATGTGGTGGCTGTACTGTACTGGTATGTGGTGGCTGTACTGTACTGGTATGTGGTGGCTGTACTGTACTGGTAGGTGGTGGCTGTTCTGTACTGGTATGTGGTGGCTGTACTGTACTGGTATGTGGTGGCTGTACTGTACTGGTAGGTGATGACTGTACTGTACAGGTATGTGGTGGCTGTACTGTACTGGTATGTGGTGGCTGTACTGTACTGGTATGTGGTGGCTGTACTGTACTGGTATGTGGTGGCTGCTTTGTACAGGTATGTGGTGGCTGTACTGTACTGGTATGTGGTGGCTGTACTGTACTGGTATGTGGTGGCTGCTTTGTACAGGTATGTGGTGGCTGTTCTGTACTGGTATGTGGTGGCTGTTCTGTACTGGTATGTGGTGGCTGTACTGTACTGGTATGTGGTGGCTGCTTTGTACAGGTATGTGGTGGCTGTTCTGTACTGGTATGTGGTGGCTGTTCTGTACTGGTATGTGGTGGCTGTACTGTACTGGTATGTGGTGGCTGCTTTGTACAGGTATGTGGTGGCTGTTCTGTACTGGTATGTGGTGGCTGTTCTGTACTGGTATGTGGTGGCTGTTCTGTTATTATAGTGTAGTGACTACTTAAAGTTGGCAATATAGAGGGACAGCAAGGGTGCAGAGAGATTATTAAACCAGTCAAGTCAGTTAAGAACAAATTCTTATTTACAATGAAGGCCTACCCCGGCAATGCTAGATCAATTGTGCACCACCCCATGAGACTCCCAATCACAGCCAGATGTGATGCAGCCTGGATTCGAACCAGGGACTTCAGTGCATTGAGATGCAGTGCCTTAGATCGTTGCACCACTCAGAAGCCCTATTGCTTGTTACAGCTTGATCTGATTGAATCTAGGCCTAAGAGAAGAGAGACTAGGAATAGGGAGAGGGAGAGAGGGATAGAGGAGGTTGTAATATGAAGATTCATTTAGTGTAGCTGTGGGGCACACTGTTTGTTTACTTTATCTATAAGGAGAAAATGACACATTCTGACAAGAGGGCTTTGGAGAGAGAGTGAGGGATGGAGGAAGAGAGGGAGAGCATGCCGCTGCGTCTTCCATAGACAGCTGTTTCTCATCGTTCTGCTTCACGCCCCGTGCGTCTGACACGTCCTATTAGCCAGACTCATGCAGCTTTTTCATTAAGATTTGTCACACGGCTCAAAGTTTGGAAAAGCAATTTCTGCCGCCTCCCTACTGCTCCTCATTAAAGATCCCTGTGCCCATCACCTTCCAACAACCAGCCACACTGGCCCAATGTCAGCTGATATGACATCCAGTGTCATAACAGACTAGAATTGCTTTAATGAGAGGCTGGTCTGAGTTCAGATGATAGACATTCCTAGCCTTGGGTGATACAGAAAATAGATCCGTTTACAACCCAACAAACCAATCAACCAATGATGTGGGCTGGTGACAGAGAAGTGCAGGCACAGCCCAATCACTGATCTCCTTCTTTGATCAGAGTTCTAAACCTGCTCGGGGAGTCTGTCCAATAACATGGCTGTATGCTCAGTGAATGAGTGGAGTTCAGGGTTGTCACTACCTATGGAACAGTGTGTTCTCTTGCACTCTCTCTCCCTTCTCTACCTCTCCGCCTGTCCACCCCCCCCCACTCCCTCTGCCTCTCTGATAAGAAGACAGAAGACAAACAACCCCTACAGCATCTGCCATCGATCACCTCAGGGAAAAAGCTTAATGGCTTTCCTCAAAGTAATAACACTTCTGGAGTCCTCGCAACTGATGGGGATGATAGATGCTCTGCCTCTGATGGCACCCATTCTGAGCCCAGAGAGACTGATGGGGATGATAGATGCTCTGCCTCTGATGGCACCCATTCTGAGCCCAGAGAGACTGATGGGGATGATAGATGCTCTGCCTCTGATGGCACCCATTCTGAGCCCAGAGAGACTGATGGGGATGATAGATGCTCTGCCTCTGATGGCACCCATTCTGAGCCCAGAGAGACTGATGGGGATGATAGATGCTCTGCCTCTGATAGCACCCATTCTGAGCCCAGAGAGACTGATGGGGATGATAGATGCTCTGCCTCTGATGGCACCCATTCTGAGCCCAGAGAGACTGATGGGGATGATAGATGCTCTGCCTCTGATAGCACCCATTCTGAGCCCAGAGAGACTGATGGGGATGATAGATGCTCTGCCTCTGATAGCACCCATTCTGAGCCCAGAGAGACTGATGGGGATGATAGATGCTCTGCCTCTGATAGCACCCATTCTGAGCCCAGAGAGACTGATGGGGATGATAGATGCTCTGCCTCTGATAGCACCCATTCTGAGCCCAGAGAGACTGATGGGGATGATAGATGCTCTCCTTCTGATGGCACCCATTCTGAGCCCAGAGAGACTGATGGGGATGATAGATGCTCTCCTTCTGATGGCACCCATTCTGAGCCCAGAGAGACTGATGGGGATGATAGATGCTCTGCCTCTGATGGCACCCATTCTGAGCCCAGAGAGACTGATGGCAAAAAATAGAGTTAGAGACAAATGGGTTGAAACATGAATGTTGTGTCGAGTATTGTAGTAACGATGATGATGATGATGTAGGCTAGTCATTACAGTAGAGTAGTAGATGCTCAGTGGTCTGAATCCAGAGCACACTGTGTGTTGGTGTGGAGTTGTTCCTCCAGCATTAGACCTGACACATCCAATCCCTCGGAGCCCCTAACTCCCCCAGGGGACTGCAACTGCTTTAACTGCCGTGTAGCAGTCTGCTCTGTAGCGGCTCCCCCTGCACTAGACTGCACTGCACTGCACTGCAGAGTATAAAACATTTACTGGGGTTCACGCTGACTACAAACATGTGTCAAAACCCCATCACCTTCACGCACAGCCCTTTTACCTGGTGCTTCCTCACATCCTAAAAGGCTGCAGGTAGAGAGTTAAAACAGGATCAGGATAGAGTTGACGTTGTCATTGGTTCTTACTCACGGTGGGTATCACTACGTCCTTCTGTAAGTCTCATCAAGTAGCTAATTGGCCACCCAGTTAGGGTGCCAAGCACATTCGTGTACTGTGGAGTGGGTAGCGGGTGCCCCCTATCTCGCTTTTTTTTTTTTTAAGTGGGTGCTCTGCCATATATGACAATGACTTCAAATGAAATGCCAAGTTCAAGAAACTTGGGAAACGGCGTCACTCCAAAATATAAAATAAGTCGTGTGTTATCACCCGCTGATTATGTCAGGAAGTAAGAGTTGACGTCCTGCAAATGTCAGTAATGTGATGGAACAGTAGGCAGTTGAGTCGTCATAGATACAGTTCTTTCTGTCTGTGTGTCCACCAGATAATTGTCAGCTTTGAGGACAATTATAATGTGTACGTCCACTCCTCTGCGTATTTATTTAGACAGTGGCGCTAAAACTTTTCATTCGTCTCTGTACTCCCGCATTTTGCATTTGAGATTGAATGTTTCACATGAGGCGACATTACAGCGTGTCACATTTTACGTGAGGGGTTTTTCATACTGATCCGAAAAGCACTTTATGTATCTCGTCCCCCAATTTTTGAAGGCGTCATAAGTATTTGGACAAATTCACTGATAGTTTATTACGTTCAAAGTTGAGTATTTGGTCCCATCAGCACGATATGACTACATCAACTCTAAAAACTTGTTAGATGCATTTTCTAGTTTGTTTTGGTTGTGTTTCGGATTATTTGACAAATGAATGGAAAATAATCTATTGTGCCATTTTGGAGTCACTTTTATTGTAAATAAGATTATAGTATTTTTGTGACCTCATCTACATTAATGTGGATGCTACCATGATTACGGATAACCCTGGATGAATTGTGAATAGTTAGTGAGAAAGTTACACAGATGCACAATGATGATGCCCCCAAAACATGCTAACCTCTCACCATTACCATTAACAGGGGAGGTTAGGATTTTATTGGGGGTATGATCTTTGACCCTCTGTAACTTTCTCACTCATCATTATTTGCGATTCAGTCATGATAATCTGTAATCATGGTAGCATCCACATTAATGTAGAAGTGTTCACAAACATATTCTATTCTTATTTACAATAAAAGTGACTCCAAAATGACACAATACATTATTTACCATTAATTGCTATTGGGCACGACATAATCCGAAATAAACCCAAAACAAACTGCAAATGCATCCAGCAAGTTTGATGTAGTCGTTGCGTGCTGCCTGTTCACCCCGCTATCATCCAGAAGTCGAGGTCAGTACAGGTGCATCATAGAAGGGACTGAGAGACTGAAAAACAGCTTCTATCTCAAGGCCATCAGACTGTTAAATAGCCATCACTAGGACCTTAGAGGCTGCTGCCTATAGACATAGACTTGAAATGACTGGCCACTTTAATAATGGAACACTAGTCACTTTAATAATGTTTACATATTTTGCATTACTCATCTCATACTGTATGTATATACTGTATTCCGTTCTATTCTAATGTATCTTAGTCTATGCCGCGCCAACATTACTCATCCAAATATTTATACATTCTTAATTCCATTCCTATACTTTAGATTTGTGTGTATTGTGTGTATATTATTGTGAATTTGTTAGATATAACTTGTTAGATATTACTGCACTGTTGGAGCTAGAAACAGATAACATCTGCTAAACATGTGTATGTGACCAATAAAACGAGATTTGATTTGATATAGGACAAAATACTAACTTTTGACTGAATTTAATACACTATATGTGAATTTGTCCAAATACTTATGACACCTTCATATAGGGGGACTAGGTACATAAAGTGCTTTTCCAAATGAAATGTTTTGGCTTCACTGTCCAAATAAATACGTAGGGGGGTGTATCTGTAAGAATGTACCTAGAATTCTAACCCTCTAACTGTTCCTCTTTTGTGGCCTAATTTTGACGTATAGAAGATCAACTTTGCTGAGATGTTTAAAGCAGACCTGGGGTTAGAGGTCACGAGATAGATGATGAGGTGACAGTGAGCAGAGACAACTCCCCTTTCAGTCACTGTGGGAACAGGCCTGACCTCTGACCCTGGCAGTAAGGCCCTCTGTGGTTGGCTGTCTCAGTGTCGCTGTGTGTCGCCTGATCACAAACACTCACCTTGAGCCTGATAGGCTGTGATGGACATGACTCTATAAAGACGAGGTCAGACAACTCAACCGCTGACAGGGGGAACTCACACCAGACAAACCAAGATAACAGTGTGTGTGTGTGTGTGTGGGGGGGGATGACCATGTAAACAAAAATAAGAGAACACGTTGACAGATTTTCCCCCTCGTCAGCTCAGGTAATCAAACCAGCAACCTTTCAGTCACTGGCCTGACACTCGAACTGCTAGGCTAACTGCTAGGCTAACTGCTAGGCTACTTAACGGCCTAATTTCTGTGTGTATTACGTTTTTCTTTGTGTGGGCTTTTGTGTAACGCGTGCCTGTTAAGACTTTTTGATTTGGCCAAATGAAATGACATATCTTTCAGATTGGATTTGGTGGATTCAGAGCCCAAATCCCCTGGCTTAAGGAAAGGTATTGCTTAGCAACAAGCAGAGGTAGAACACAGGATGCTGCTTTCATTCCACCTAGATGGGAATGGAAGGATCATAGAAAGTCTTTGTTGTAAATTCACACTTACTAATGACACATTATTCTGCTGCTCATCATCTTGATGTGTCCAGTAACTTGTGTGTGTGTGTGTGTGTGTGTGTGTGTGTGTGTGTCTGTCTGTCTGTCTGTCTGTCTGTCTGTCTGTCTGTCTGTCTGTCTGTCTGTCTGTCTGTCTGTCTGTCTGTCTGTCTGTCTGTGTGTCTGTGTGTCTGTGTGTCTGTGTCAAATCAAATCCAATTTTATTGGTCACATACACATATTTAGCAGATGTTATTGCTGGTGTAGCGAAATGCCTGTGTACCTAGCTCCAACAGTGCAGTAGTATCTAACAATTCACAACAATACACACACATCTAAAAGTAACAGAATGTAATTAAGAAATATATAAAATTAGGACGAGCAATGTCGGAGTGATAGAATAGAATACAGTATATACTTATGAAATGAGTAAAGCAGTAGGTAAACATTATTAAAGTGACCAATGTTCCATTGTTAAAGTGTGTCTGTGCATGCATGCGTGTGTGTGCTTTGAACGAATGCATGCACATGTTTGTTGTGTCGAGTGAGTGTGTAGCGGGATTGTGTCTCTCCTGCCCGCAGAGTCTCACTGGGGTAGCTCTTCTCTCCTATCTGCAGGCCTGGATGCTATCACTCCTCTTACTCTTCAAAGTGAGTCCTGACACTCAGGAAACATCCCCCGTTTTGAGTTCACCCTCTCTCTGTCACACACACAAACACACGTGCACAATCACAGGCACGTGGTGGAGCTCCGGTGCGGCGGCCTGTGTGGCGCGAGATGTTACATGAGTGCTGTATGATGGAGGGGAGCTCTAGCTAGTACATCTTATCTCTTTGATCAGTGAGGGGTAGAGATGCTTAAAGATTCTGCCGTGACGCAGACCCGATAATGATGAGGAGGAGTTCAGAGAGACAGAGCCACACGTGGATGGTTATCACTGAGGATTACATAGTTAAGAGGGCCGCTTTGTAGAATCCCAGAATCTGCCTCGTCTCCCTCCCAATGATCTAGCATGTGATTTCAAAGTTAGATTGAGGGACAGGGCTAAGCCAGAAGCTCCTAGATTGTGTATGTGGCACTCGTGTGATGTGACCTTGTCAAAATGGTCTCCAATGAGTCTCCAATGGTCTCGAGAGAGAGAGAGAGAGAGAGAGAGAGAGAGAGAGAGAGAGAGAGAGAGAGAGAGAGAGAGAGAGAGAGAGAGAGAGAGAGAGAGAGAGAGAGAGAGAGAGAGAGAGAGAGAGAGAGAGAGAGAGAGAGAGAGAGAGAGAGAGAGAGAGAGAGAGAGAGAGAGGTTTTTATTGCCAGTGTGGAGAGGCTTTTACAGGCTCTTCAACAAACTCACACTGATGGCTTCCTGTGATGTGGTCAACCTTTAAATAGAATCCCATTCACATAATATTTACTCCTAATCATCTGAGCTCTGCTCAGGAGCACCATTCTGTTTTTATTTTATTTTACAAATGCCTTCCAGGGTGCTACACTGGCTAGTAAATGAAACAGACAGTGAAAGTAACCGCTGAGCTCATTGCGTGTAGCTGGTATACATGGCTGTGTGTAGGAAACAATCGCTGACGTGGGATTCTGGGCAGGGAAGCGAAAGTCACTGGAGTTAATTAGGAGGGGTGCTTGTTTCCCGTTTGGGTGTGGAGACGACATGGAAGGCCTCGTAAAGCAGATGAAAGACTGGAGGAGGGGTCAGTATGAAACTTGCATTTGCCAAAGAGAGAGAAAGAGTGAGAGGGAGAAGGAGAGAGGAAAAGAGAGAAAGAGAAAGGTTTCTTGAAGCGACAGGATACCAGAGGCATCAGAAAGACTTTGTGGTGACAGGGCTTCAACTTCACGTAGAGATGCGAGACGCAATAACAACACAGATCTGAGGAGAGAAAACAGAGAGGGAGGCGGAGAGGGAGGTAACAGCAGGAAAGAGAATGCTATAGGTTAGAGATAAGAAGAGTTCAGAGAGTACACCAGAAGAGAAACTAACAGAGCATCACATTATAGAAACAGCTACAGATTATTAGTGTGAATTGGTTAGATCATGGCATGCATACCGTATGAAGTCTCAGCCCAAAAAGCAATAGTTAACAGAAGATCTGCCCTCAGTATCTCATGTAGTTTGATTACAATAGCCGGTGGCGTAATGACTGATGAGCATACAGACAGAACCCAATTTAGTTTCGAATCACAGTGCTTTTTGGAATGTACTTTCAGCATCAGTATCCTTTAAGACACTTAAGGAAGACCCTGGAGATTGAGTGGCTGGACACCCACAGGAATACAGACACAGTTAGTCGATGCAGACTGACAAACAGTCAGTAGAGGAGGAAACTTTCCTGAAAGTAAACTTGGGGACTCAGGAGAGTCACGTGGAGGGAACAAGCTCTGTGAAGCATTTCAGATAAGACTCCCAGACACTGGAGAGTATCTGGCTGGGCACACACACACAGAGACAAACGCACGCACACAGTGCTGAAGCATTGCAGATACGTCTCAAACACTCAGAATCAGCCGGAGATGGTCGCGATACCCGTCGTCGACAGTCTTGAGTTTTATAATAAACACAAGTATTACCTTTTAATGTGCCATGAAAACAACCAGTCATGATGTTTTCATCTGATTATCAAAGAAATCACTTCAGGAAGTAGGTTACCTTCGCACGTACATCCAAAATAATTCCAGCATCGGAACAGTGTACGACGCACACTCCAACTTTCCTTCAATTTGCAAGTGGCTGAAACTATCTTGTTAGAGAAAGCATCCGAGCAAGTGAAACAGCACCCCTCTGTCTTACTAAATGTAGCCCATGTAGCTGATGCTGTCAGGTCAAAAACAGTATTTTATCACCTTTATTTAACTAAGAAGAATATCTCATTTACAATCACAGCCTACCCCAGCCAATTGTTCAGCACACCATAGGACACCCAATCACAGCCAGATGTGATAGTGATGCTTCTTGCACTGAGATGCAGTGCCTTAGACCATTGCGCCACTTGGGAGCAAGTGTGTCGTTCTCTTTTTGCCCAGACAGCATCAGACACACGGGCTACATATGTATGTCCTCGACGATGTGTCACAGCAGCACCTGTCTTTTTAGATATTTTTTAAACTTAAGACATTTTTCTGTTCAAATGAAATCTTCTTTGCTTATTTTTCTTTTTTCTACCCAGCTCTGAAAGTTCCTCATTGCTGCAGCTTAATTTCAAAGAATGTTACGTTTACAATCACATCGCGTGAAACAATGCACGGGAACTCTGTCAGGGAGGAATATCTAACTATTATAAACCAGTCCATAGGTAATTAATTACAATTGTTACTACTACTATGAGAACAATCAATCGGATGTATTCATAAAGCCCTTTCTACATCAGCAGATGTCACAAGGTGCTGTACAGAAACTCAGCCTAAAACCCTAAACAGCAAGCAATGCAGATGTAGAAGCACGGTGGCGAGGAAAAACTCCCTAGAAAGGCCAAAACCTTGGAAGAAACCTCGAGTGGAACCAGGCTCTGAGGGGTGGCCAGTCCTCTTATGGCTGTGCCGGGTTGAGATTATAGCAGTACATGGCCAAGATGTTCAAATGTTCATAGATGACCAGCAGGGTCAAATAATAAAAATAATCCCATTGGTTGTAGAGGGTGCAACAGGTCAGCACCTCAGGAGTAAATGTCAGTTGTCTTTTCATAGCCGAACATTCAAAGTTAAAGACAGCAGGTACGGTAGAGAGAGAGAGAGAGTCGAAAACAGCAGGACTGGAACAGGTCAGGGTTCTGAAGCATGGTCCCAGGGCTCAGGTCCTCCGGGAGGGGAGGGAAAGGGAGAGAGAGTTAGAGGGAGCATACTTAAATTCACACAAGACACTGGATAAGACAGGAGAAATACTCCAGATGTAACAGACTGACCCTAATCCCCCGAAACATAAACTGTTGCAACATAAGGCTGAGACAGGAGGGGTCGGGAGACACTGTGGCCCTGTCCGACGATACCCCCGGACAGTGCCAACCAAGCAGGATATAACCCCACCCACTTGCCAAAGCACAGCCCCCACATCGCTAGAGGGATATCTTCAAACCACCAACTTACTACCCTGAGAAAAGGCTGAGTGTAGCCCATGAAGATCTCCCCCACGGCATGAACCCGAGGGGGGTGCCAATCCCGGACAGGAAGATCACGGCAGTGACTCAAGATGGAAGAGGACCAGTAAGCCAGTGACTCAGCCCCCGTAATAGGGTTGGAGGCAGAGAATCCTGGTGGAGAGAGGGGAACCGGCCAGGCAGAGACAGTAAGGGCGGTTCATTGCTCCAGTGCCTTTCCGTTCACCTTCACACTCCTGGGCCAGACTACACTCAATCATAGGACCTACTGAAGAGATGAGTTTTCAATAAAGGTTGAGACCGAGTCTGCTTTTCTCACATGGGCAGGCAGACCATTCCATAAAAACGGAGCTCTATAGGAGAAAGCCCTGCCTCCAGGTGTTTGCTTATAAATTCTAGGGACAATAAGGAGGCCTGCGTCTTGTGACCGTAGCGTACGTGTAGGTGTATTTAGTGCTTATCCGGGTAGCCAGCAAGTAGAGCATTGCAGTAGTCTAATCTAGAAGTGACAAAAGCAAGGATTGGCTTTTCTGCTTCATTTTTGGACATAAAGTTTCTGATTTTTGTAATGTTACGAAGATGGAAAAAAGTTGTCTTTAAAATAGTCTTGATATGTTCGTCAAAAGAGTGATCAGGGTCCAGAATAACCCAGAGGTCCTTCATTTTTTTTGAGACGACCATCAAGATTAATTGTCAGGTCCGACTGAAGATATCTTTGTTTCTTGGGACTAGCATCTCTGTTTTGTCCGAGTTTAAAAGTAATAAATGTCTTGCCATCCACTTCCTTACGTCTGAAACACAGGCTTCCAGGGAACGCAATTTTGGGGCTTCACCATGTTTCATTGAAATTTACAGCTGTAAATGAAAGGTAACATTATGTCTCCGAATGACATCACCAAGAGGTAAAATATATAGTGAAAATAATCTCTCCAAAAGAGTGTCATGATTGATGGTGTCAAAAGCAGCACTAAGGTCTAGGAGCACGAGGACAGATGCAGAGCCTTAGTCTGACGCCATTAAAAGGTCATTTACCACCTTCACGAGTGCAGTCTCTGTGCTATGATGGGGTCTAAAACCAGACTGAAGCATTTCGCATACACTGTCTGTCTTCAAGAAGTCAATGAGTTGCAGTGCAACAGATTTTTCTAAAATGTTTGAGAGGAATGGGAGATTCGATATAGACCGATACGTTTTTTTATATTTTCAAGGTTTGGCTTTTTCAAAAGAGGCTTTATCACTGCCACTTTTAGTGAGTTTAGTACACATCCAGTGGATAGAGAGACGTTTATTATGTTCAACATAGGAGGGCCAAACACAGGAAGCAGCTCTTTCAATAGTTGAGTTGGAATAGGGTCCAGTATGCAGCTTGAAGGTTTAGAGGCCATTACTATTTTCATGAATGCGTCAAGAGATATAGGATTAAAAAACTTCAGGATCTCCCTTGATTCTAGGTTCTGGCAGTGTTGTGCAGACTCAGGACAACTGAGCTTTGGAGAAATACGTAGATTTAAAGAGGAGTCCCTAGTTTGCTTTCTAATGATCATGATCTTTTCGTCAAAGAAGTTCATGAATTTATTACTGCTGAAGTGAAAGCCATCCTCTCATGGGGAATTATTTTTAGTGAGCTTTGCGACAGTATCAAAAATACATTTAGGATTGTTCTTATTCTCCTCAATTAAGTTGGAAAAACAGGATGATTGAGCAGCAGTGAGGGCTCTTCGGCATTGTACGGTACTGTCTTTCCAAGCTTGTAGAGGACTTCCAGTTTGATGGAGCGCCATTTCCGTTCCAAATTTCTGGCTTGGGTATTATCTGTATACCAGGGAGCTAATTTCTTATAACAAATGTTTTTTGATTTTAGGTGTGACACTGCATCTAGGGTATTACGCAAGGTTTTTGTACTCCGACATCCTTGGGTAGGTGGAAGGATTCTGGAAGGGCATCTAGGAATCTTTGGTTGTCCAAGAATTTATAGCACGGCTTTTGATGATCCTTAGTTAGGGTCTAAGCAGATCATTTGTTTCTATTGCAAAAGTAATACATTGGTGGTCCGATAGTCCATGATTATGAAGAAAAACATTAAGATCCACAGTATTTATTCCACGGGACAAATCTAGGTCCAGAGTATGACTGTGGCAGTGAGTAGGTCCGGAGACATATTGGACAAACCCATTGAGGCAATGATGGCTCCGAAAACCTTTTTGAGTGGGTCTGTGGACTTGTCCATGTGAATATTAAAGTCACCAAAAATATGAATATTATCTGTCATGGCTACAAGGTCTGATAGGAATTCGGTGAAGAACGCTGTATATGGCCCAGGGGGCCTGTAAATAGTAGCTATAAAACGTGATTGAGTAGGCTGCATAGATTTCATGACTAGAGGCATAAAAGACAGAAAAACATTTTTTTTGTAAATTGAAATTTGCTATCGCAAATGTTAGCAACACCTCTGCCTTTGCAGGTTGAGTGGGGGAAATGGTCACTAGTGTAACCAGGAGGAGAGGCCTCATTTAACACAGTAAATTCTTCATGTTTCATCATGCTTCAGTCAGGCCAATCACACCAAGATTATGATCAGTGATTAGTTCATTGACTATAACTGCCTTGGAAGTGAGGGATCTGCCATTAAGTAGCCCTATTTTGAGATGTGAGGTATCACAATCTCTTTCAATAATGACAGGAATGGAGGTGGTCTTTATTCCAGTGAGATTGCTAAAGTGAACACCACCGTGTTTAGTTGAGACCAACCTAGATTGAGGCACAGACAGGGTCTCAATGGGGATAGCTGAGCTGACTACACTGACTGTGCTAGTGGCAGACTCCACTAAGCTGGCAGGCTGGCTAACAGCCTGCTGCCTGGCCTGTACCCTATCTCATTGTGGAGTTAGAGTTAGATTAGGATGGAGTCCGTGGTCCGAAATTATTGACACCATTGATAAAGATGAGCAATAATGATATGTAAAATAAATACTTTTGGGGGGAATTATATTATTTTATACTAATACAATTGCTCAAAGATTTTTTAATCCTGAATTAATTGTGGATAATGATGAGTGACGCAGCAGTCTAAGGTGCTGCATCTCAGTGCAAGAGGTGTCACTACTGTCCCTGGTTCGATTCCAGACTATATCACATCTGGCTGTGATTCGGAGTCCCATCGGGCAGTGCACAATTTGGCCGGGGTAGGCCGTCATTGTAAATAAGAATTTGTTCTTAACTGACTTGCCTTGCCAATTTAATTACGTTTACTGACACCGGCCATATTCAATGGGTGTTGAGCGTTTGTACATTTGTCAGTTATTCTGAGCTCTGGCACACTGAGATGAAGATGCTCTGAAATGGGAGTAGATAGCCAGAGTGAATTTACCAGCTACGTCTATCGACAGTTTTCGCAGTGACATCATGACAATTATGTTGAAATGGTTACTTGCATAGTGGAGTCTTTTGTTTAGACACGTAGCTAGCTAGCTAAACAATGAACCATAATCCCAACTCATAACATTACTACCCTGCATGAATCTGCAGGTAGCTAATCAAACAGGTTCAACGTTAGCTAGCTAACATTATGCTATAACTAGCAATGCAAATGAATCTGCAGGTGGCTAACCAAACAGGTTCAACGTTAGCTAGCTAACATTATGCTATAACTAGCAATGCAAATGAATCTGCAGGTGGCTAACCAAACAGGTTCAACGTTAGCTAGCTAACATTATGCTATAACTAGCAATGCAAATGAATCTGCAGGTGGCTAACCAAACAGGTTCAACGTTAGCTAGCTAACATTATGCTATAACTAGCAATGCAAATGAATCTGAGATACGAATAATATTACTACACGCATTTTGATTAAAAAAAAAGTTTCCGTTCAAATGGTCTCCTGTGAAGTAGTGACGTATGACATACACCTCGTTTCCTGAAACGAGTCACCTTTAACCTGAGTACTGTGGCCAGGCAAAACCCCCCTCCCTCGCCATTTCCTTTGCAACTTTGAAGCTTCACACAGATTTTGTTGCTGCTGACCCAACCTGCTGAAGCAAGACAGAATGGGAGCAATGAGCTGAGCAGCCCACGACAGCGGGCCATTTGTCTGTGGTTGCCACTGCACACACACATGCACAGACCCCTACAAGGACACATTGGCTGGTAGAACACCAGGGCTGTATAGTGGTTCAGGAGTCAGATCAGAGGTCACATACTGTATTAAGACTTTTCTCAGCAAATGTCCATCTCTGACACCTTTGAAGAGAGATCGTACATCATAGGGAGTCCTCACTCTGTGTCAAACAAAGACCTTGTGTTACCTTACCCAGAGCCAGGGCCATCCCGCTGGTCACAGAAGTCATTTCATCGTCTAGTTTTTATTTCAATTTGGTGTCAACTAACATCAATTCAAAGTGAAATCAACAAAACATTTCACCATGTCATTGGATTTCGGTTAACCTCTTGGTGGGGGTAAAAAAGACCACATTTCCTTACATTGATGACTTTTTGCAAATCCAATCAGTTTCCAACGTTGATTCAACGTCATCACATTGAATTATTTTGTTGAAATTACATTGAAACAACGTTGAGTCAACCAGTTTTTGCCAGGTGGGATCTTTCCTGTGTGTGTGTGTGTGTGTGTGTGTGTGTGTGTGTGTGTGTGTGTGTGTGTGTGTGTGTGTGTGTGTGTGTGTGTGTGTGTGTGTGTGTGTGTGTGTATGTGTGTGTGTGCGTGTGTTTGTGTGTGCTTGAACACGAGCATGTCTATGCTTTTAATTTGTTAAAACAAACTGTGTGTTTTGGGATTTTGTTTTTGAGAAACCGTTGTACCTGACAATCTCAAATAGAGCTTGAACTGCACAGCTGTCAAGGAATGTTGTTTGAAACAGCTAACTTTCTCTCAACACCGTCTCTGTTTTGTTTTGTAAACAAATCCCCTATTTCCCTTTTACTGAGCGTGCAAATCTCGACACCTGTCAAAACGTTCTCTTTTTTCTTTTGTTTCTTAAATCCCTGTGTGTTGCTCTGTATAATTTCCAGACCTTAACTTTGAGCCTCATGCCAAAGTTTTCATGCTTCTCAGATTTTTCACAATCATATCTGGTACACTTATCTGATCCCTATCTCATTCTAGATCGAAGTGTCCATCTAATAGGGTAATTACAGAGGGTGGAGTAATGATAACATTATTCATAGCTCTATTTTAGGCCATAACACGAGGTGATCTATGACACAACTTTAATTCCTCAGGATGGAACCATGATGGAATGCAGATTCATTACAGTGATGCCCTTAGTCCTCTCTACCACATGGTTCATTCTCTCTCTCTCTCTCTCTCTCTCTCTCTCTCTCTCTCTCTCTCTCTCTCTCTCTCGCTCTCTCTCTCTGTCTCTCTCTCTCTCTCTCTCTCTCCTCTCTCTCTCTCTCTCGCTCTCTCTCTCTCTCTCTCTCTCTCTCTCTCTCTCTCTCTCTCTCTCTCTCTCTCTCTCTCTCTCGCTCTCTCTCGCTCTCTTTCCCTCATTTGCTCAGTCCCTCCCTCCCTCTCTATTTCTCTGAATATGTCAATCTTTTTCATCTGTTACATAACGTCACACAGGGGACGAGGGCACTTCAATCAATACTTCAAATGCAGGGGCCCCAGAGGACTCGTCCCAAATGTCACGTGACACCGTGAGTGGGTGACATTTGGAGAAAGAAGCGAAGACTGCACCAGCCTTCCAATTCTACAATACTGCTACCGGCCACAGCCTGGAGGGCCTGGAGAGAGAGAGAGTGAGAGAGAGAAAGGGAGAGAGAGAGAGAGAGAGAGAGAGAGAGAGAGAGAGAGAGAGAGAGAGAGAGAGAGAGAGAGAGAGAGAGAGAGAGAGAGAGAGAGAGAGAGAGAGAGAGAGAGAGAGAGAGAGAGAGAGAGAGAGAGAGAGAGAGAGAGAGAGAGAGAGAGAGAGAGAGAGAGAGAGAGAGAGAGAGAGAGAGAGAGAGAGAGAGAGAGAGAGAGAGAGAGAGAGAGAGAGAGAGAGAGAGAGAGAGAGAGAGAGAGTAAGAGACTGTGAGAGAGTGAGTGAAAGAGTAAGAGACTGTGAGAGACTGTGAGAGACTGTGAGAGAGTGAGTGAAAGAGAGAGAGTGAGAGAGAGTGAGTGAAAAAGAGAGAGGCTGTGAGAGAGTGAGTGAAAGAGAGAGAGCGAGAGAGAGTGTAAAGTTTACTGTTAATTTGTATTGTTTATTTCACTTTTGTTTATTACCTACTTGCTTTGGCAATGTTAACATATGTTTCCCATGCCAATAAAGCCCTTGAATTGAATTGAAAGAGAAACACAGACGGAGACAGAGACATTAATGTGGCGGAAAATGACAGCGTGAATTAGCAATAGGAGAGGGAGAGACGGGAAAAGGAGAGATTGATAAAAACACTCACTCGGGTACACTTGCTTTGTGTGAACATTTTATGGAGGAAGAAATGTCAAGGGAAAATAACACCGACTCTGTTTACATGGGATTGATTGACAGCAGGGTGACTCTTTGTAAAGGTAAAGTCATTATTAAAAAGCCAATCAGAAGCTTGGTAGCGTCCACCAGGCCCCTCTCACAAAGTTGCCGCTGGTGACGGCTGTGATGACGTTCCCACGGGAACTGAGCCTACATGTCATATTATAAAGTATCCATTATCGCATAATCCCCAGCCTGCAACGGCAATATCCCCACTGAGTGTAAACGGTTGATGCGTCATGCAACCCTGGGCCTGAGCCGAGCGGGCATCATCTGAGAGAAAACTGCAGTCTCTGTACGCATAATGCCTCTGTGCCCCCAGCCTGGAGGAAGGTGATTGACTCTGGGCTTCATAAATCTCTCGCCTGGCTCTCTCTGGCTATTTCAGGCCTAAGTGGTCGCAGAGGCCGGACAGTAATTGTGTTCAGTCTATATTTGTATAAATGTATACCCCCCCCAGTGAAGACACAGTGTCCTGCCCTCAGGGTTAATCAAGTGGAAACATGTACAGAAACAAGTCCCCAATGATAGAATGGAAGGAAGGACGATGGGAGAGAGAGATAGAGGGAGACACGCGGAAGGGGAGAAGCAAAGAGGGCATGAACGAGAAGATAGAAGGGAGAGATGGATTGGATGGAGGGAGAGGAAGGGAAATCACAAAAAAACATAGAATGTTTCTCTGTCAATGATACTCCCTCCTGCAGGAGTGCTGCAAGTGCTTTAGCTTCGGAGCCAAACGAAATGTCACCATGATTGCACCATGATGAATCACTGATGGAGCTCAGCCAAGAGGAGAGCAGTGAGGGAGAGGGTTAATGATCTGTGTATGTGATATGCAGTAAGTGTATGGTGATGTACTGTATGAGGTGCTCCACTTTTACTACATGTATTTTCAAAGGGCTGCTATTTGCACCAAATAGTATATTGTCTCTCAATAGGTTGCCGGGAAAATATGTTCCTAGTTGAGCGTTTAACAGCATACAGTACAAGCGACCGGGG
Organism: Oncorhynchus keta; assembly: GCF_023373465.1. Classification (NCBI taxonomy): domain Eukaryota; kingdom Metazoa; phylum Chordata; class Actinopteri; order Salmoniformes; family Salmonidae; genus Oncorhynchus; species Oncorhynchus keta. The sequence continues at coordinate 18,799,434 of NC_068446.1, forward strand.
TCCAGGTTCTGCCAATCCTCAGTGTTCCTATCCACACCTAAGTTCCTAGAAAGCCCATCTAATTAGAGCCAAGTGACACAGCCCTGGCTCGGGCTCGCCTGGCCGGCAGTTTTGTTTGTTTTGGACTTGACCTCTGCGCCTAGACATAATGTTAAAAACAGTTGTGTCCCAAATGTTCCCATCTCATCCTGGGAAGGAAGTTTACAACCTCAGAACAGTAGAGTTCAGTGATTTAAAACAAGACTTGTTAAGCAGAGGGAGAGGAAGTCCCACCAACCGGGTAAGTTCGCATATTTGCTTTGAAATGATCTAATGTAATAATGTATGTTTACCATGCTTTGCAGTATTTGTGTGCAGTATGTGTGTAGAGGTTGGTATGGTATTGCTTGTGACGAATGTTTGATACGTCTTGATACATGAAAACTGTGTGTGTTCTGTATCAGTGTGCCAATGTGTGTTCTGTGTGTGTGTTCTGTATCAGTGTGGCACTGTGTGTGTTTGTATCAGTGTGTGTGTTTGTATCGGTGTGTCAGTGTGTGTGTTTGTATCAGTGTGTCAGTGTCTGTGTGTTTGTATCAGTGTGTCAGTGTGTGTTCTGTGTGTGTGTTCTGTATCAGTGTGGCACTGTGTGTGTTTGTATCAGTGTGTCAGTGTGTGTGTGTTTGTATCAGTGTGTCAGTGTGTGTGTGTTTGTATCAGTGTGTCAGTGTGTGTGTTTGTATCAGTGTGTCAGTGTGTGTGTGTTTGTATCAGTGTGTCAGTGTGTGTGTTTGTATCAGTGTGTCAGTGTGTGTGTTCTGTATCAGTGTGTCAGTGTGTGTGTGTTTGTATCAGTGTGTCAGTGTGTGTGTTCTGTATCAGTGTGTCAGTGTGTGTGTTCTGTATCAGTGTGTGTGTTTGTATGTGTGCATTCTGTAGATGTAAAAGATATGTAGGGGAGCTCCATTGCTTCCTGACTCTATTGATTTCAGAAAATAAGTCATTACCATGGTGGTCTGTCTTTATGTTGCACATACAATTTAGCATTAGTCACACCGTATGACTGTGCCAATGTCTCACGCTGATTTCTGCTCACTCTCCACCTCTCTATGAAATACCTTTTTTAATACCCATAATTCCACAAGATTGCAGTCGATTCAGGACTAAAGCTTTAGTGGAGCAATTTTGCCTCTCTTCCGTCTAAAAAAAACACAATGGGGCAGGCAGAGTTAAAAGAGAGAGATGCAGGCTCTTAGTCACCATGGAAAACAGGATGGAGACAGAATGGATGAAAAGACGTCAGACCTACGTCAGACCGAAGAGACTGACGGCAACTAAGTGCAACTTGGAACATGTAAAAATGCATCCCCTCGGTTAATCTCTCTTGCTCTATCCCTCTTTCTCATAAAGCATTACGAATAGTTAAACTGGGCCTCCTGAGTGGCGCAGCGGTCTAAGGCACTACATCGCAGTGCTATCTGTGCCACTAGAGATTATGTGTTTGAGTCCAGGCTCTGTCGCAGCCAGCCGCGACCCGGAGACCCATGGGGCGGCGCACAATTGGCCCAGCGTCTTCCGGGTTAGGGAGGGGTTTGGCCGGCAGGGATGTCCTTGTCCCATCGCGCACTAGTGACTCCTGTGGCCGGCCGGGCGCAGGGCGCAGTGCCTGGTGTACAACTCCGACACGGCTTCGGCCTGGTGTACAATGTGTTTCGGGAGGACACACGGCTCTCGACCACACGGCTCTCGACCAGCGATGAGACAAGACTGTAACTACCAATTGGATACCACGAAATTGGGGAGAAAAGGGGGTAATAAAAAAAAAACATATAAAAATAAATAAAAAGATTAGTTAAACTGCTTGTACAAAGAGGCAGATTATTATTCAATAAGCGCTTATACACAGTGCAGTACACTGTTGCTGTTAGAATAGTGCACTGTGCAGTACACTGTTGTATGCTGTTAGAATAGTGCACTGTGCAGTACACTGTTGTATGCTGTTAGAATAGTGCACAGTGCAGTACACTGTTGTGTGCATTTTGTAAAGAAAGCAGTGCAGCTGTTGACTACACTGTTGTATGCTGGGTGCAGTACACTGTTGTATGTGTTTACACTGTTGTATGCTGGAATAGTGCACAGTGCAGTACACTGTTGTATGCTGTTAGAATAGTGCACAGTGCAGTACACACTGTTAGAATAGTGCACAGTGCAGTACACTGTTGTATGCTGTTAGAATAGTGCACATGAGACAAGACTGTTAACTGTATGCTGTTAGAATAGTGCACAGTGCAGTACACTGTTGTATGCTGTTAGAATACACAGTGCAGTACACTGTTGTATGCTGGAGAAAAAGGGGGTATGCAATAAAAAGTACACTGTTGTATGCTGTTAGAATAGTGCACAGTGCAGTACACTGTTGTATGCTGTTAGAATAGTGCACAGTGCAGTACACTGTTGTATGCTGTTAGAATAGTGCACAGTGCAGTACACTGTTGTATGCTGTTAGAATAGTGCACAGTGCAGTACACTGTTGTATGCTGATAGAATAGTGCACAGTGCAGTACACTGTTGTATGCTGTTAGAATAGTGCACAGTGCAGTACACTGTTGTATGCTGTTAGAATAGTGCACAGTGGGATGAAACACCTTTTCAAGACAGAGAATTATAATGTTTATGGTTCTACTATAAATTGTTGAGTGAGAACTCTTCAAACTCCATGATAAAATATAAGTGTTACAATGTTTTAATTGTACTTCATTGTTCTGCACTTTCTTCCCTTTGTAACCTGTGAACAATAAAACAGTCCATATTTGTAGATTGCCGTTGGCTGACGGGTCAAGGGCACTTCCCTGATCACAGTGTTCAAACTCCTGTCACCGCATCATTGCACACCTTTAGATACTTTTTAGAAGGACAAGATTATGAGTGAGGTCAGCCTGTGCTTTTTATGTGACTTTGTGACTTTGAGTGTCTAAATGTCCGAATACGATATTCTGTGATATTCGGACTGAGATGAAGACAAGCGAAGCACTGTAAGCAAAGAGTGTGAATTCTAAGACGACACACTGATTTCAGATGTGTTCATTTGGAGTTTGTGCATATTTACACACCTTGATTTTCGGCAGCCTAGTTGTGTCTGCGTGTGTACGCTTTCGTAGTTGTGCCACATACAGTTGAGTTTTAAAAACAACATAGCCTACTGTACACAGTATGTCCATTTGTGCAGTGCAGGATGTTAGTTCAGCTAATGGCATGATACAGTTTGTGAGGTAAGGTGGCATCCTCTGGTCTAACATGTGGCAAACAGACGTGTGATGATAACTCTGTCATGCCCGTCTTTGCCCCCCTCCCCTCATCTCTTGTGACATTGTGCTGTGTTACTCGACTAACTAGCCTTGCCTGCTGATCAAGCACAGTCAGAGCTGACCTGCGTGGCTGCTATCCGTCGTGGCTTCCTTCTGCTGAGGTGCACGGCGGGGTTCATTAGTGCCGCTGCCGCGATTTTCGGATCCACAGGGCATAACATAGGTCTCCGTTTATTTGTTATTTATTTTGTTCGATTAATTGTTTGCGTTGAGTCATCTCACCCTGACCCCCACATCCCAAAATGCCTCGGTCCCATTTCAATAGTTATTTCTAGGAATTAATGAGGGGTAGTAGTATCCTTGATTTGTTTTTATTGGCACGTGTCATCTTTGGTTGCTTTATTCGGTTATGCACTGTTGCATGAGTTTCAGCTCATTGTATCATGTATATGATGCCTTCTGGGTGCATGTATCCTGGTTTGACTTATTTCATGGCCATTATGTAAATATTGAATTAGGCTAGAGTGTATAATTAGTTGTCCTGTTTAGCATATTGTGTGCATATAGTGGCCCTCTAGTGATATCTGCTCTGTCAGCCAAACATTAGCATTAGCAACTGTGGCAGGCCTCTGTAGTCTTTAGCTGCTCCACTAATTATCTCAGCTTCATCTAAGAGTGAGAGGGAGAGAGGGAGAGAGGGAGAGAGAGAGCACAGTAAACTGTTTGGCTGCACTTCGTCCCAGTTCATTTAGCTCTCACCCTGCAGGATTGTGGGTCTTCATTAAGAATGAGACTAGTTATTGATGTGTCTCAGAGGCTCATTCGAGAGAAACACTAAATCTCCACTCCTGCAGCAGCTCCTCTAGCCTCCTGAGACCCAGAAATTAATTTTTGTCCTCTCTAATGGACATTCGTTTTTGGTCCCTATCTCTAAGGACATATATATCACTGTGTTAGGTCATGTTGTACCTTTGAGAGGACATTCTTGGCTTTTCAATGATATCACAACTGTGGGGATGTCAACTTGAGATGTTTTTCTATCTGATTTTTCAAAATGGCTACCGTCACAATTACCATCACAATTAGCACATTTTATGGTAAGTGTGTGTAATTGTTTAATTTTGTATAATTGTATAATTTTTGTGAATTTGTTACTCAAATTGTTTCTAAAAGGTAAATATATCAGGAATACTTTTGTTCACAGACACGCAATTAATCAGGACAAACCCACTCCTGGTAACTCTGATTGACTTAACTTTTCCCAAAATACGATTCACCCTCTTCGAAACCCCAAACGGATCTCCCAGAAAAAAAATCACCTCCCAACAAGAAACGCCTCCTTGTCCAATATACACTTACCAACCCCTTCACATTTTTGTTTTTCATCCCATTTCCTTCCTCTTCTCCAATGGCATTCACTTCCGCCATGATTCCTTGTGTTCTTTAGCCTCATCCACCGTTCCCCTGGAACACTGTCATCCATTGGCAGAGCCTTCCATGCACCGTTCCCCTGGAACACTGTCATCCATTGGCAGAGCCTTCCATGCACCGTTCCCCTGGAACACTGTCATCCATTGGCAGAGCCTTCCATGCACCGTTCCCCTGGAACACTGTCATCCATTGGCAGAGCCTTCCATGCACCGTTCCCCTGGAACACTGTCATCCATTGGCAGAGCCTTCCATGCACCGTTCCCCTGGAACACTGTCATCCATTGGCAGAGCCTTCCATGCACCGTTCCCCTGGAACACTGTCATCCATTGGCAGAGCCTTCCATGCACCGTTCCCCTGGAACACTGTCATCCATTGGCAGAGTCTTCCATGCACCGTTCCCCTGGAACACTGTCATCCATTGGCAGAGCCTTCCATGCACCGTTCCCCTGGAACACTGTCATCCATTGGCAGAGCCTTCCATGCACCGTTCCCCTGGAACACTGTCATCCATTGGCAGAGCCTTCCATGCACTGTTCCCCTGGAACACTGTCATCCATTGGCAGAGCCTTCCATGCAACAGAATAAATTGCACTGATGTCTTTGTTATGTAGACCCTCCCACACTATCTGTTTTCATGTGACGTACACAATGACTTTAACTTTGGGTTAAAATGATGAATACAATGGACAAGATTAACTAGAATGACATTAACTCTGACGGGTGGGCAAAAATAACTATCTGAAAGCCACACCCGATGTAAACAAGCTTCTAACTCTTCTAATAGGCTACGCTGCTGCATTGCCCTCGTCGCTATTCAATGCGCATGAGGTGTTGCAAGCAATTCAGAAGCTTCATTCAATTAAAAAAATTACTTTAATCTGACAAATTGCTCGTTATTCGATTTCAGATAAGAGGGAAGATACCTAAATAACCATTTGTAGTTGAATGAACAGATGAGACAATTTGAGCAAACATCATTTTAAGTCGACTGATTTTTTTTGCCCATGTTTTCTCAAGTTGGAGTTAAGTTTGGGCCAACAAAATGTTTTTCTTCAGGTAATACGTGGACAAGCTGAGTAAGGCTGTGGAACCAGTTACTTAATAATACTGAGTTAAAACAACAACAAAACAAACAAATCACACTGTCATCCAGTGTCTGTGTGCACGTGGGTGTGTGTCTGTGCGCACGTGGGTGTGTGTCTGTGTGCACGTGGGTGTGTGTCTGTGCGCACGTGGGTGTGTGTCTGTGTGCACGTGGGTGTGTGTCTGTGTGCACGTGGGTGTGTGTCTGTGTGCACGTGGGTGTGTGTCTGTGCGCACGTGGGTGTGTGTCTGTGCGCACGTGGGTGTGTGTCTGTGCGCACGTGGGTGTGTGTCTGTGCGCACGTGGGTGTGTGTCTGTGCGCACGTGGGTGTGTGTCTGTGCGCACGTGGGTGTGTGTCTGTGCGCACGTGGGTGTGTGTCTGTGCGCACGTGGGTGTGTGTCTGTGCGCACGTGGGTGTGTGTCTGTGCGCACGTGGGTGTGTGTCTGTGTGCACGTGGGTGTGTGCGACTGAGCTCCTGCATGCTCACAGTTTGTTTTTGTCTCTCTCAGTTCTTTCTCTCAGTTTAGCTTCAAAGTAGACCACTGGGGGATAAATTAAATGACACCTTCACTGAATCATCCATGCTCCAGCATTACACCCACAGTAAAGGAGCTCACTGGCGAGTTGAACAACCATGTGTTTACAACAGAGGAATGACATCCTTAGTAAACTAACAAGAGGCTGTTTCGGCTGTGTGTCAAGTTTCAATGCTTATTCAGGTGTAAAACAGTACAGGGTCATTCTTACCTTGAGAGCTCTTTCCAACAATGCAGTGATAATAATGATAATAATAATAAAATACAAATTATAATAATGATAATAATAATAATAATAATCATAATCATAAAAAATGATAATAATAATGATAATTATAATTACGATAATAATAGAACAAAAATACAAGTATGAATAAAAAACACATCAGAATTACGATGAGACTTAAAGAATGCAAGTATACTGTATACAGATCAGTACCAGTACCTTATTCACTGTGCAGCTGTACTGGCGTGGTTGAGGTGGGTTTATACATAAAGAGTGGCTGGTAGTAGGATAAACAGGGCTGGAAAAGTGACTGGTTGCAGGAATATATAAATACTTATTGTAATATACTAATGGTAATACTGTATATACATTACATGTACACTGGAGTAATAGTGACCAGTAAACAGGATAAATAGATAAATACTAATGGTACTGGCAATCAATAATCAATGGACAGCAGTGTAATAGAGTAATATATCTGATCAATAATCGTTTTAGCAGCAGCGTACAGTAGATTGTGTCTGAGTGGGTAGAGACCTGTGTATGGGCATAGAGTCTGTGTGGATAGTCTGTGGAAGAGGGAGAGCAGTAGTTGTCAGCCATTTAACAGTCTTATGGCCAAGGGATAGATGCTGTTTAGGAGTCTGTTTGTCTGAGCCTTGATGTACTGGTACCTCCTGCTGGATATGATCATGGAGAACAGTCCATGTCTCGGGTGGCTAGAGTCTTTGGCAATTTGTTGGGCCTTTATCAGACACCGCCTGGTATGTACTACACGGCCTGAATCGTCACCAGTGATGTGGTGGGCCGTCCACACCACCCTTTGTAGAGGGTGTGCTCACGGAGTCTGTACATAGTCAAAGCTTTCCTCATGTTTGGGTCAGTCACAGTGGTCAGGTATTCTGCCACTGTGTACTCTCTGTTTAGGGCCAAATAGAATTCTAGTTTACTCTGTTTTTTTTTTTGCTAATTCAAATCAAATAATTATATTTGATGATTCTCTCTCTCTCTATTCATATATAAACACTGTATCATTCATCAAAATAAAAATGTCTCTGGCTAGTTTTTCTTGTCAGAAGGAAAATATGTTACTTGTTCGGTGGATGAGCTGTATCGCCTTAATTAACGCGATTTAGCATATGCCCAACAAGCACAGAGTTTAATTGTGGTTGTAAAAATGACAAAAGAAAATGAATTGAATTTGTTCTGTAAATACGTTCCTGCTCCACCAGTTCCATGCTCATTTTATGTTGTACTGTGGTTTTTAGATTGCTTCTTGTTTTCCACCTTTAATACAATACACAGTGCATCACTCCTTTCACACGGAGATGGCTCTGTGGATGTCACCCATATGACACACACACACACACACACACACACACACACACACACACACACACACACACACACACACACACACACACACACACACACACACACACACACACACGTGCAAAGTTCCCTGGGTGATTGTTGACATGTTTATAGGATGTGTATGCCCCCCGGTCGTCTCTCTCCTGCAATCGACTTATTGATCACCTCTTAATTATGTAACAATTTCAGTTAAAGAAAATAGGCCCCCAGCACAATCAATGGACTTTTGTCATTAGCATCGTATGCGGTCCATTCATTCAGCCCAGGCTCAACCCAGCTGTCCCCCAGGACTAGCTAGTTGAGATGGGATTAGGACCAGGCCAAGGACCCAGTATCATTGACTCACTCTCTCCCTCACCCACCCCCTTCATCTCCCAACGGCTTTATGATCTCGCCAAGGGCTTGTCCCAAATAAGACAGCATAACAAACAGTCAGCCATCTTAGATGGGTAGCTACTAGCTAGACATGTCAACCTCTCCTTGTTATGCCCTTGTTACCCCTCCACAGTACATGTTCCATTACACTTTCCCCAATTGTTTTGGAGTCATAATATTGCGATGTGAAATGTTGAGTTTGGTTCCAATTTGTTATTGCTAAGTAACAGAAGTCATCACTTTTCCCAGACTGGCGTACATTTTGGGTGCAGACTGTTGATTTGAAAATGTGATGTTCCAGGCTTCTGGTAGACAGAGTGTAACAACAATGCCTTGCTGGTTCCACCTGAACAATCTGGCTTATGTACCTCTGAAGTAGAGCCAAGCTCAGGCTCAGGAGAGGCAAAGAACCAGAACATGACATCATCTCTCTGAGTCACCAGCCAGCATCACTATCTCAGCTCTTGTTTTACACAGGATTATGTCAAATCTGAACAACTAGAATTTCCACGAGCATAATTCACCATAAAGAGGAAGATTATGTTTCTAAACGTATAGTCCTGTGACCTTTGTGTACATCCATACATTAATCTGTTTATTGGGCTGTCAGTGTGTGTGGTGTGTGCTTTGTATGTTTATGTATGACTCGACCCTCCCCCATTCCCCCCTGCTCTCAGTAATGTTAACCTCTGTGTCTGCTCAACGTCAGAGAGAGGTGGAGAGAGGGAGGGGAAGGGAGAGAGAGACTGTGAGAGCATGGTAAGGAGAGAGAGGTAGAGAGAGGGAGGGAAAGGGAGAGAGAGACTGTGAGAGCATGGTAAGGAGAGAGAGGTGCAGGGAGGGAGGGAGGGACGTCAGAGCTCCATGTGTCACTCTTGGCCTTTTCCCTCAGGAGGAACAGTCTCATTTTACACGCGTCCATTAATCCCTGGCTCAGTTCTCCCCGTCATCTCACAATCTCTCTACCTGCTTCTCTCACCCACTTGTCCTGCCATCCCTCCTCCCCTTCTTCCCTTCCCTGACCAAGGAAGCTTTAAAGGCTCTACCATCAGTACTCTCTCCCTTCTCCCTGTCTTTCAAATGTCTTCCATCCTTCTCTTCATTGACATACACAGCTCGTTTTATATATCGCTTTAACACAGTGCAGTATCCTTTCAGTGTTGGTTTGATGTTTTATTTGATGCTATCATCTTGTGCAGTAACTGTACATTATGTGCTTTGCTGCAGATATCAACAGTAAGTAGTTCACACAATATGGACCACCCAGCATGACAACGGTGCTTATCTTCTTGTCCTCTAGCCTTTTTTATTACTAATACTATTTATCTGTCTCTGGCTCTGGTTCGTCTCAACGTTTCTCACATGATCGGACAGTGTTGGTTTGATGTTTTATTTGATGCTATCATCTTGTGCAGTAACTCTATCATATAGGAACTATCTTAATGTATGTGCAAACAAATGCACAATCTGGAGTAAATCTCAAATCAAATCAAGGTTGACTTGTCACTTACAGTGAAATGCTTACTTACAGGCTCTAACCAATGGTGTGAGAAAAAAAAGGTGTGTGTGTGTGTGTGTGTGTGTGTGTGTGTGTGTGTGTGTGTGTGTGTGTGTGTGTGTGTGTGTGTGTGTGTGTGTGTGTGTGTGTGTGTGTGTGTGTGGGTGTGTGTGTGTGTGTGTGTTTAGGTAAGTAAAGCAGTAAAACAATAGTAAAAATACATTTGAAATAACAGTAGCAAGGCTACCTTACTGAGGTAGTATGTCCATGTAAGTATGGTTAAAGTGACTATGCATATATGATGAACAGAGAGTAGCAGAAGTGTAAAAAAGAGGGGTTGGGTGGCAGGACACAATGCAGACAGCCCTGTTAGCCAATGTGCGGGAGCACTGGTTGGTCGGGCCAATTGAGGTAGTATTTACATGAATGTATAGTTAAAGTGACTATGCATATAAGATAAACAGAGAGCAGCAGCAGCATAAAAGAGGGGTTGGGGGTGAGGCACACAATGCAAATATTTCGGGTAACCATTTGGTTACCTGTTCAGGAGTCTTATGGCTTGGGGGTAAAAACTGTTGAGAAGCCTTTTTGTCCTAGATTTGGCACTCCAGTACCGCTTGCCATGCGGTAGTAGAGAGAACATTCTATGACTGGGGTGGCTGGGGTCTTTGACAATTTTTAGGGCATTCCTCTGACACCGCCTAGTGTAGATGTCCTGGATGGCAGGCAGCTTTGCCCCATTGATGTACTGGGCTGTACACACTACCCTCTGAAGTGCCTTGCAGTCGGAGGCCGAGCAATTGCCTTACCAGGTGATGCAACCGGTCATGATGCTCCTTTTCCAGTAGTACACAATCATCTCCTTATTCTTGGTTATGTTGAGGGATAGGTTGTTATTCTGGCACCACCAGGCCAGCTCTCTGACCTCCTCCCTATAGGCTGTCTCGTCGTTGTCGGTGATCAGGCCTACCACTGTTGTGTCAGTAGCAAACTTAATGATGGTGTTGGAGTCGTGCCTGGCCATGCAGTCGTGGGTGAACAGGGAGTACAGGAGGGGACTGAGAACGCACCCCTGGGGAGCTCCTGTGTTGAGGATCAGCGTGGCAGATGTGTTGTTGCCTACCCTCACCACCTGGGGGCGGCACGTCAGGAAGTCCAGGATCCAGTTCCAGAGGGAGGTGTTTAGTCCCAGGTTCCTTAGCTTGGTGATGAGCTTTGAGGGTACTAAGGTATTGAACGCTGAGCTGTAGTCAATGAACAGCATTCTCACATAGGTGTTCCTTTTGTCCAGGTGGGAAAGGGCAGTGTGGAGTGCAATAGAGATTGCATCATCTGTGGATCTGTTGGGCGGTATGCAAATTGGAGTGGGTCTAGGGTTTCTGGGATAATGGTGTTGATGTGAGCCATTACCAGCCTTTCAAAGCACTTCATGGCTACGGACGTGAGTTCTACGGGTCTGTAGTCATTTCGACAGGTTGCCTTTGTGTTCTTGGGCACATGGACTATGGTGGTCTGCTTGAAACATGTTGGTATTACAGACTTAATCAGGGACATGTTGAAAATGTCAGTGAAGACACCTGCCAGTTGGTCAGCACATGCCCGGAGCACACGTCCTGGTAATCCGTCTGGCGCCACAGCCTTGTGTATGTTGACCTGTTTAAAGGTCTTACTCACGTCGGCTACGGAGAGCGTGATCACACAGTCGTCCGGAAGAGCTGACGCTTTTAGTTTTTGAAATATTTAGGACTATCTTATTCCTTGCCACCCATTCTGAAACTAACTGCATCTCTTTGCTAAATGGTGCAGTCATTTCAGTCGCTGTCGTAGATTACGTGTATAGTGTTGAGTCATCCGCATACATTGACACACCTCTTCCACACTCAAATGACAGAATTCAAAATTACAATTCTTGTCTTTCATAATTTGATCTGACACACTTTGATGAATAGTGTCAGCATTTCTTGCTGGCATGTCATGCCTAAGTTTGCTAAACTTACCAATTTAAAAAATCATTAAAGTAAGTTGTCAATATCAGTTGGTTTTGTATTGAATGAGCCATCTGATTCAAAGAATGATTGAGCTGAGTTGGCCTTTTTTCCCAAAATGTAATTGACGGTGCTCCAAAGCTTTTTACTATCATTCTTTGTCATTTATCTTTGTTTCATCGTGTAGTTTGTTCTTCTTTTTATTCAGTTTAGTCACATGATTTGTCAATGTGCAGTACGTTTGCCAGTCGGTTGTGCAGCCAGACTTATTTGCCAATCCTTTTGCCTCATCCCTCTCAACCATACAATTTTTCAATTCCTCATCAACCAATGGGATTTAACAGTATTTACTGTCATTTTCTTAACAGGTGAATGCTTATTGGTAACTGGGATAAGCAAGTGCCTTAAGTGCCTTTTGTATTTGGGACAAATCATTCACTAAACCCTAAACCTCAACTAAATATTGTAATAAATAATGTGGAAATTGAGCAAGTTGAGGTGACTAAACTGCTTGGAGTAACCCTGGAACACTGTCATGGTCAAAGCATGTAGATACAACAGTAGCTAAGATGGGGAGAAGTCTGTCCATAATAAAGAGCTGCTCTACCTTCTTATCAGCACTATCAACAAGGCAGGTCCTACAGGCCCTAGTTTTGTCGCACCTGGACTACTGTTCAGTCGTGTGGTCAGGTGCCACAAATATGGACTTGGATGTACACAGAGAGCTAATATTAATAATATGCATGTCAATCTCTCCTGGCTCAAAGTGGAGGAGAGATTGACTTCATCCCTACTTGTATTTGTGAGAGGTATGTTGAAAGCACTTCGCTGTCTGTTTAAATGATTAGCACACAGCTCAGACACCCATGCATACCCCACAAGACATGCCACCAGAGGTCTCTTCACAGTCCCCAAGTCCAGAACAGACTATGGGAGGAACACAGTACTTTGTTACATAGAGCCATGACTACATGGAACTCTATTCCACATCAAGTAAATTATGCAAGCAGTAGAATCAGATTTAAAAAACAGATAAAAATACACCTTATGGAACAGCAGGGACTGTGAAGCAACACAAACATAGGCACAGACACATGCATACACACACATGATAACATACACGTTATACACACACTTACACATGGATTTTGTGTTGTAGATATGTGGTAGTGGAGTAGGGGCCTGAGGGCACACACTTAGTGTGTTGTGAAATCTGTTATGAATGTATTGTAATGTTTTTCAATTGTATAACCGCCTTAATTTTGCCAGACCCCAGGAAGAGTAGCTGCTGCCTTGGCAGGAGCTAATGGGGATACATAATAAACCCCAGGAAGAGTAGCTGCTGCCTTGGCAGGAGCTAATGGGGATACATAATAAACCCCAGGAAGAGTAGCTGCTGCCTTGGCAGGAGCTAATGGGGATACATAATAAACCCCAGGAAGAGTAGCTGCTGCCTTGGCAGGACCTAATGGGGATACATAATAAATTCAAATCCAAATAGTCTGAAAAGTTAATTGTTCATAGTTTCCTTCTTTTTTACATTTACATTTACATTTAAGTCATTTAGCAGACGCTCTTATCCAGAGCGACTTACAAATTGGTGCATTCACCTTATGACATCCAGTGGAACAGCCACTTTACAATAGTGCATCTAAATATTTTAAGGGGGGTGAGAAGGATTACTTTATCCTATCCTAGGTATTCCTTAAAGAGGTGGGGTTTCAGGTGTCTCCGGAAGGTGGTGATTGACTCCGCTGTCCTGGCGTCATGAGGGAGTTTGTTCCACCATTGGGGGGCCAGAGCAGCGAACAGTTTTGACTGGGCTGAGCGGGAACTGTACTTCCTCAGTGGTAGGGAGGCGAGCAGGCCAGAGGTGGATGAACGCAGTGCCCTTGTTTGGGTGTAGGGCCTGATCAGAGCCTGGAGGTACTGAGGTGCCGTTCCCCTCACAGCTCCGTAGGCAAGCACCATGGTCTTGTAGCGGATGCGAGCTTCAACTGGAAGCCAGTGGAGAGAGCGGAGGAGCGGGGTGACGTGAGAGAACTTGGGAAGGTTGAACACCAGACGGGCTGCGGCGTTCTGGATGAGTTGTAGGGGTTTAATGGCACAGGCAGGGAGCCCAGCCAACAGCGAGTTGCAGTAATCCAGACGGGAGATGACAAGTGCCTGGATTACGACCTGCGCCGCTTCCTGTGTGAGGCAGGGTCGTACTCTGCAGATGTTGTAGAGCATGAACCTACAGGAACGGACCACCGCCTTGATGTTAGTTGAGAACGACAGGGTGTTGTCCAGGATCACGCTAAGGTTCTTAGCGCTCTGGGAGGAGGACACAATGGAGTTGTCAACCGTGATGGCGAGATCATGGAACAGGCAGTCCTTCCCCGGGAGGAAGAGCAGCTCCGTCTTGCCGAGGTTCAGCTTGAGGTGGTGATCCGTCATCCACACTGATATGTCTGCCAGACATGCAGAGATGCGATTCGCCACCTGGTCATCAGAAGGGGGAAAGGAGAAGATTAATTGTGTGTCGTCTGCATAGCAATGATAGGAGAGACCATGTGAGGTTATGACAGAGCCAAGTGACTTGGTGTATAGCGAGAATAGGAGAGGGCCTAGAACAGAGCCCTGGGGGACACCAGTGGTGAGAGCGCGTTTTTAAAGATATCAATGCCATATTTAACATGGTGTATTGTGGTAATGTCTTTGATTACCCTAAAAAGTTTCAAGGCCATTGTGAGGTGGATTTACAAAGGATTTCATTGGACACGTAAAACCATATGTCCTGATTTATCAATAACTCAGCCATGTCTTATCCAATCCCTTAGCTTTTCCATGGGCCTTACACACCATATTTGGTGTTATTCGGACTTATGGTTCATGAGAATACGTTTTTAAAAGGTTTTCCAAAATGTCCAAGATGAAGGAAAATCTATCCTGACGGACCTAATGTGTCCTTGAAGTACATTTGTTCAACATGAGGAAATACACCGACATGCAAAGTTTAAAGTCTCCAGGATATGACTGCTTATAACAGAGCCACATGTAGGCCAATCTGTGCCATTCTTTTTGACCAAGTTACTCGTGGCCTCAAGTTTATGTGTGCCAAATTAGACAGTTACGAATCTATGCTTGATTTATTTGACCATGTCAAGGGCAAAAAAACTATCTTCGCTGTAAACCCCTAAAAACATCAGGAAGGCCGAGTAGTATGATGTCATTATAGAGGGTAGCACTGATGGAGCTATCAGTGTGATGTCACAATGGAAGGTAAAATAGAACAAGCAGAGTGATGTCACAATGGAATTTAACATGGAACAAGCAGAGTGATGTCACAATGGAAGGTAAAATAGAACAAGCAGAGTGATGTCACAATGGAAGGTAAAATAGAACAAGCAGAGTGATGTCACAATGGAAGTTAAACATAGAACAAGCAGAGTGATGTCACAATGGAAGGTAAAATAGAACAAGCAGAGTGATGTCACAATGGAAGTTAACATGGAACAAGCAGAGTGATGTCACAATGGAAGGTAACATAGAACAAGCCTTAGAATTAGGAGTTACAATACTACAAGTCGTAATCAATAAAAGGTTGCAATATGGTGCAGAGTGTTCGACAAGGAGATCCCCAGCTCTGTTAACATCCTTAGGGATTGTTAAATATAAATAATATAAATAAATGTTATAACTGTTTGGTTTTAATATCATCATCTCTTGAAGAGCATAGTCAGAACTACACATTTCCGATTAAGCCACATTTATATCTGTCATCACACTTAAACAGCAAGTAAATGCGTGCTTTCATGATCAGTAAGCAATTGATTATGTAATTTCAGATATGTGAGGATGGCCTATCCATTTGGCATGCAGCTAGCTATCTAGGCAAACAACATGTGTAGTTTAGCTTGCTTCATCAGAGATTAGGCTTTTGGAAAGAGCTTGACATCAGCAAGTCCTCGTCCTGGTAAAGTTGTCAGTCGGATTTATGTCATCACAACTATAGATTGCAAGGAATTAAAATACTATTTGTATATAGCCATCTAGTTTATACCCTGAAAGTTAGCTTGTTAACTAACCATATTGACATTATTAGCTAGCTAGTCAGTTTGATGTGGTCGATCAGTCAATGAATGTAGCCTATCATGTCTGTCAGCAGCAATCGTGATTAAACACTTAAAAACAATGCTGAAAAGCAGATAATGTTAGCTAACTATGCTAGGAAGACCTACATTGGTTGGAGAAAAAAGTACATTAGGTGTACTTACCACTATGTTTAGCCAACTGTACAACGTTTCTACCGGTAGCTTGCAAAGTAAACATTATCAGCTAACAGTGCATCGGCAAATGTGCCCTTCTGCCGCTTGACAGGCAGAGCCCATAAGGGATGGGAAATCAACCTAAACCACTCATACATGTCAGGTATAGTTCACTTTCATTTTATATCACTCAAATATCCAGTTAATGGTGGCCAATATTGAGAGATATTGTGACGCTACCCTCATGTATCTGAAATGATATGATCAATTTACTGTTCATGAAAAGCATGCAGGTTCTTTGCTGTATGACTCTGATGATAGAGCTAAATGTGCGCAATTGTTTCGCATGGAATAATCTGAAATATATAGTTCCGACCATGCTCTACAAGAGGTGATGATATTACAACCAAATAGTTAACATTTATTAGCAATCCTTGAAAAGGGCATGCGGTGTTAGCGGAGCTGAGGGTCTCCTTGCCCCGCGGCAGGCAAATCGAATGCTCTGCAACTTGTGACGTTTTATTGATAACGACCTATTAATTAATTAATTCTGGCTCCCTTAATGGTGGAACACACTCCTCACGACGCCAGGACAGCGGAGTCAATCACCACCTTCCGGAGACACCTGAAACCCCACCTCTTTAAGGAATACCTAGGATAGGATAAAGTAATCCTTCTCACCCCCCTTAAAAGATTTAGATGCACTATTGTAAAGTGGCTGTTCCACTGGATGTCATAAGGTGAATGCACATTTGTAACTGGATAAGAGCGTCTGCTAAATGACTTAAATGTAAATGTAAATGTAATTAATAATAGTAATTACACATGATCTCTATGGAACAAGCAGAGTGATGTCACAATGGAAGGTAACAGAACAAGCAGAGTGATGTCACAATGGATGGTGTCACAATGGAAGGTAACAGAACAAGCAGAGTGATGTCACAATGGAAGGTAACAGAACAAGCAGAGTGATGTCACAATGGATGGTGTCACAATGGAAGGTAACAGAACAAGCAGAGTGATGTAATAATTGAAGGTACCATACAGTATCAGAGAGTGTCACAATATGGCCTCGTGGGGCCTAGTTGATAGAGTGTGGCGCTTGCAACGGCAATTTCTTTGGTTCAAATAAACTACAATATCTCAGTACAGGTAAATATAATAAACTGTTCAATGGGAGCTAATGCAAAGTTTGACTGTATTCTAGCCTCCTGTGTGTGAATATCATACTGGAAGAAAAATACAAATAAACATGACAAAATTCCCTCCCAGTAAAAATGACCCTGCGTCGATGAGGAACTTAGCTCATGGAGAGATCTAAGGCTTTTTGAACGGGCTACTAAGCGATCACAGGAGGGTAGAGAGGAGAGATTCATGAATATTTATGACTCTTAATTCATCCAAAGCTCGACAGACCTCCCCAAAATGATGCTCTCAGAACCACTAAACATGAACACAGCTCCCGTTACCTTGGGAGAATCTCAACTCTCTGTAGCATGTGTGTTTGTGTGTGACGGTGTGTGTGTGTGTGTGTGTGTGTGTGTGTGTGTGTGTGTGTGTGTTTGTGTGTGACGGTGTGTGTTTGTGTGTGACGGTGTGTGTGTGTGTGTGTGTGTGTGTGTGTGTGTGTGTGTGTGTGTGTGTGTGTGTGTGTGTGTGTGTGTGTGTGTGTGTGTGTGTGTGTGTGTGTGTGTGTGTGTGTGTGTGTGTGTGTGTGTGTGTGTGTGTGTGTGTGTGTGATTATGTGATTATGTGATGATGTAAGCAGGATGGCTCCCTGTGTAAGTGTACAATTTGTATTCGCACATCACTGTGAATCTGTTTGTGTATGAGTGTGAGAGGTTATTTGGCTTGTTGTGTGCAATTGTGTGCAATTGTGTCCAACAAAAGTATGAGAGGTTTAAGTCTATGATGATTGAATCCATGTGTTCACACACCTGTAAATCATGTTCATCCGGACTGTAGCATCATAAGGCCATTTGAATCTCTACTCGCCCATACAGTTAACCCTCCCTCCCAAAGGACCTGAGGAGAGCAACCACGACCCGCCACCATGCTCACTGACAGGGACTCCATTCACACATCTACCAACCTGCCTACAGCTTTTATATAACATAAAAGCTCTGATAGTCTTACATAGTGCCACATCCGACGGTACATCCTTAACAGACAAGTGTGAACTTCCATCATCATGATGCTGTGCTGTGACAAGAGAGAGGACAGGGTTGCTAGGTGGGAAGGGGGATTTCATTTCTTTAGAGGAAGGGCTGAGATGCTGTGTGGAGATTGGAGAGCCCTTTCCTCCCATCTCTACTGCATGGGCCTAACGTACATGTCATATAGGGTTATGGTGCGGACGATGCTCTTTCTACTCCTGCCTGTTCTCTGTCTTTCTGTCTGTGTGCTCAGTTCTCTTGATGGCTTTAGGTCCGGCTGTGAGGGAGTGTGCTTGTTTAAGGCTGGGATTTGGGGAGAGAGCTGTCAGCAGTGTGAGAAGAGACCTCCCGCTGAGAGACACTGCATCCTGGGATGTCTTTCTGTCTGCTCATACAGGGCTGCAGTGGAATTATATGAGCAGGCATACATACATACCAGTTTGTCCTGCATAGAATTAGCATTCTTTAGTGTACTGTCTGCTGTCTATGGGAGTCTCACACACATCGAGTACATTGTACAGTGAGCACCAAAAGTATTGGGACAGTGAAACATTTTGTTTTTGTTTTAGCTCTGTACTCAAGCACTTCAGATATTAAATGATACAATGACTATGAGGTTAAAGTGCAGACTATCAGCTTTAATTTGTGGGTATTTTCAGTTATATCGGGTACACCGTTTCAAAATGACAGTACATTTTGTACATAGTCCCACCATTTTAGGGAACAAATTCACTTTATGTGTATTAAGTAGTCAAAAGTTTAGTAGTTGGTCCCATATTCCTAGCACGCAAGTAGTACATCAAGCTTGTGGCTCTACAAACGTGTTGGATGCATTTGCTGTTTGTTTTGATTCTATTTCAGATCATTTTGTGCCCAATAGAAATGAATGGTAAATAATGTATTGTGTCATTTTCGAGTAACTTTCATTGTAAATAAGAATATCATATGTTTCTAAACACCTCTACATTAAATGTGGATGCTACCATGATTACGGATAGTCCTGAATGAATCGTGAATAATGATGAGTGAGAAAGTTAGAGAGGTATAATATCATATCCCACAAATGCTAACCTCCCATGTTATTGTAGTGGTGAGAGGTTAGCATGTCTTGGGGGTGCGATCACACATGATTTAATTTAGAAACATATTCTATTCTTATTTACAATAAAAGTAACTCCAAAATGACGCAATACATTATTTCCGATTCATTCACCACACACACTCACTTCCGATTTTTGTAGGCAAGGAATGTCTTGGATAACTGAGTAGAACTGGTGAGAGTGCTGCTGCCATTGAACTGGTTTGAATTAAATTTGTGTGTGAGAGAGAGAGAGAGAGAGAGAGAGAGAGAGAGAGAGAGAGAGAGAGAGAGAGAGAGAGAGAGAGAGAGAGAGAGAGAGAGAGAGAGAGAGAGAGAGAGAGAGAGAGGGAGAGAGGGAGAGAGAGAGAGAGAGAGAGAGAGGGAGAGAGAGAGAGAGAGAGAGAGAGAGAGAGAGAGAGAGAGAGAGAGAGAGAGAGAGAGAGAGAGAGAATGGAATGGAATCATGTGGTAACCAAAAAAGTGTTTCTTCATAGAGATTTTTCAAAGTAGCCACCCTTGATGACAGCTTTGCTGCAGAACACTGTGGTAGCCATGCTGGTTAAGTGTGCCTTGAATTGTAAATAAATCACAGACAGTGTCACCAGCTAAGCAACCCCACATCAGCACACCTCGTCGTCCATGCTTCACTGTGGGAACCACACACGCAGAGATCATCAATCATCAGTTCACCTACTCTGCGTCTCACAAAGACACGTCGGTTGGAACCAAACATCTCAAATTTGACTCAACAGACGAAAGGACAGATTTCCACAGGTCTAATGTCCATTGCTCGTGTTTCTTGGCCCAAGCAAGTCTCTTCTTATTATTGGTGTCCTTTAGTAGTGTTTTCTTTGCAGCATTTCAACCATGAAGGCCTGATTCACACCGTCTCCTCTGAACAGTTGATGTTGAGATGTGTCTGTTACTTGAACTCTGTGAAGCATTTATTTGGGCTGCAATCTGAGGTGCAATAACTCTAATGAACAAATCCTCTGCAGAAGAGGTAACTCTGGGTCTTCCTTTCTTGTGGCAGTCCTCATGTGAGCCAGTTTCATCATAGCGCTTGATGGTTTTTGGGGCTGCACTTGAGGAAACTTTAAAAGTTATTGAAATGTTCCGTATTGACTGACCTTCATGCCTTAAAGTAATGATGGACTGTCATTTCTCTTTGCTGATTTGAGCTGTTTTTGCCATAATATGGACTTGGTCTTCTACCAAATGGGGCCTTCTTCTGTATACCACCCCTACCTTGTCACAACACAACTGATTGGCTAAAACGCGTTAAGAAGGAAAGAAATTCCACAAATTAACTTTTAGCAAGGCACACCTGTTAATTGAAATGCATTCCAGGTGACTATGTCATGAAGCTGGTTGAGAGAATGGCAAGAGTGTCTTTCTTCATCAATGCTGTCTGTGCTTGGACTGTGCTTTTTTGCTCTATACCACTTGTCTGTTTTTACTTGGCAACCACTCAACTCTCAATTTAAACAAAGTACTACTTATAAAGGCTTTATACAGCATACATAAAGGCTTCACAAGCGCTACACAAATGCTTCGCAAATCATTCATAAGTGTGTGTCATACTCTATTAATGGTGTATAAAGGGTAACCCTTGAATGAGTAGGTGTGTCCAAACTTTTGACTGGCACTGTATGTGTGTGATAGAGAAAAGGTGTGCAAGTGTGCGATATCAGTACACTGGCGTAGAGATTTGGCTGGGGAGATTAAGTGCGTTCATCTTCATTTGGTGGCTGCCGTGAGCAGGAGCGGTGTTACCTGGTGGAACAGAAACGCTCTGGTTACTGTGAGACCCAGACCACCAGGAAAACACTTACTGAGCCTGGGGCTGGGGATGGGATGGGACACCTCACTCTGGAGGCACACTCCATCTTCTCTCTCTTTCTTTCTCTCCATAATTCTGTCTCTGTGGTTTCCTCTGTCTTCGTTTCTCTAAATATGTCCAACCTCTTTCGACATGCGCATATGCCTTCTCTTCGCCATTGTGACATTTGACAAATTATCTGGCTGATAATGCTATCAATCCCATGTGTTTTAAAAAGCTGCTTTTGAAGCTATTCTTTACTGGTTATGCAATGTCTGTTGTCAGGTCTGTGTGTAGCTGCATGGGCCATACTGAGGAGCAGAACACTGATAGGATTATGGAACAACCCTTTAACATGAGACCAATGGCTTATCGAACACACCATTATTTTCCCACATTCATTTGTCAGAGCAGAGAGAATTAAAATCGACTGTCCTCCTTTTCATGCCTGGGTTGTTTTTAAAACCATGAGCCCGTGACATAATCATCAAGAGAGAGGAAAGAAAAGGGCACATGAGAGAGGAAGGGGGCACTTGCAGCTACCTCACCACCGACTGACCGACACTGACAGACACTGTACTGAAGTAAAGTGGCACCCAGATGGTTTTACTGAAGTACTTGGGCACCTGAAGCAGTTTGACTAGGTGACTGGTGTTGATAAGAGCTAGCCAGGGGACGCTGGCAAGGGACCAGGCCAGGAAAAGGAGCTCAGGGAGGGGAGGGACTGACAAACAGAAGTAATGGATGCGCTCCTCTCTGACTCAGGGTATTTGTGTGTGTAAATATATGAAACTGTTTCTTTTTTAGTACCTGTCTGGACCGGAGTGATGGGGAAAAGCACAGTCCATTACTCTTGTGAATGGAGAGCAAGGGAAACCAGATGAAATGGGAGTGCCGGTGCATTTCAAATGCCACCTTCCATTAGTGATGTAGAACGTGCATGTGAACTTGTGAGTGAATGTTTCCAATGCTCACTGAAAAATGTGTTTGAACAATGTTCTAACAAAGTTTTTTTTAAACACAACCCAACTCCAAAATTCTCATTCTGGTTCTTTCAAGTTTGTGTGAGATAGAACATAGAAGAAAATAAGTAAAGAGAGAGAAAGTGCATTTAAAGCCAGGACATGAGAAAAGATTGGAGGGTGTAAAACCAAATGGACAGGAACAAGGGAATAGTGAGATAAGTTGTTTCTATTTTCTGCGTCCGTGCGTCAGTTGGCTGCACAGCACAGAGAGAGAGAGAGAGAGAGAGAGAGAGAGAGAGAGAGAGAGAGAGAGAGAGAGAGAGAGAGAGAGAGAGAAATTGGAACACACTAAACAAACAATAACACAAAGAGTTATCTATCCAAAATGGAGATGTATGGATAAACCACTTCTCCAATCTTTTTGGCTCTATAACAAAGAACAAAGAGCAAAAACATATACATGATCAAATACAAATCTTAGAATCAACTATTAAAAACTACCAGCACCCACTGGATTCTCCAATTACATTGAATGAACTACAGGACAAAATAAAAACCCTCCAACCCAAAAAGGCCTGTGGTGTTAATAGTATCCGAAATGAAATGATCCAATATACAGACCACAAATTCCAATTGGCTATACTTAATCTCTTTAACATCATCCTCAGCTCTGGCATCTTCCACACTATTTGAAACCAAGGACTGATCACGCAAATCCACAAAAGTGGAGACAAATTTGGCCACGATACCTCCTGTGGGATATGCGTCAACAGCAACCGTAGGAAAAACCTCTGCATTATCATTTACAGCAGACACGTACATTCCTCAGTGAAAACAATGTACTGAGCAAATGTCAAATAGGCTTTTTAACAAATGACTGTACAACAGACCACGTATTCACCCTGCACACCCTAATTGACAAACCAACCAACCAAAACAAAAGCAGTCTTCTCATGCTTTGTTGATTTCTAAGTAAACATTTCACTGTAAGGTGTATTCCCGAATGTGACATGTGACAAATACAATTTGATTTGATTTGATTTTTAAAAGCTTTTGACTCAATTTGGCATGAGGGTCTGCTTTTCAAATTGATGGAAAGCGGCTTGGGGGGAAAACACAAACACAAATTCCATCTAGACACCATTACTCTAGAGCATACAAAAAAATGATAAATACCTTGGCCTAAACATCAGCGCCACAGGTAACTTCCACAAAGCTGTGAACGATCTAAGAGACAAGGCAAGAAAGGTCTTCTACACGATCAAAAGGAACATACAATTCTACATACCAATTAGGATATGGCAAAAAATACTTTCATCAGTTATAGAACCTATTGCCCTTTATGGTTGTGAGGTCTGGGGTCTACTCACCATCCAATAATTCACAAAATGGGCCAAACACCAAATTGAGACTCTGCAAAAAATATCCTCCAAATCCTCCAAACACCAAATAATGCATGCAGAGCAGATTTAGACTGATTCAAGCTAATTATCAAACTCCAGAAAAGAGCCACCTAAAAGGAAGATATTCCCAAACCTTCCATAACAAAGCCATCACCTACAGAGAGATGAACTTAGTCCCCTAAGCAAGTAATGTAACGTCCTGTCAATTGTGTTTATTTTCAGCAAACTTAACATGTGTAAATAGTTGTATAAACATAAGATTCAACAGCTGAGACATAAACAGGTTACACAGACATGTGACTAACGGAAATGGAATAATGTGTCCCTGAACAAAGGGGGAGGGGGGCAAAATCAAAAGTAACAGTCAGTGTCTGCATTAAGTACTGCAGTGCATCTCCTCCTCATGGACTGCACCAGATTTAGCCAGTTCCTGCTGTGAGATGTTACCCCACTCTTCCACCAAGGCACCTGCAAGTTACCGGACATTTCTGGGAATGGCACTAGCCCTCATCAGTATGGCTGATGGTACACTAACACACACACATTCAGCACGCCGCCCTGCTCCAATGTAGGTCGACACACAAGTTAACTTCTCTATCTTAGTTCATACATTTCACACTTTATTCTTGCCTCCCGTCAGTAACAATTTATGGTATAAAGAATATACAGACAAGCGTTCATGTTTAATTTAAGCAATGTTTATCGTACTTATCAATGTTATGGATGAGCGCATTGTTTGTTTGGTTCTGTTCCTCTCTCTCCATCTCTGTAGCTTCCGGGTATGCTGGGATAAGGACCCGAGCTACGGTAATCAGGCTGGCTTTGTAGTGCCTGTCCCAAATGGCTCGTTCATGTGAATGGGCATATTGGGAGACTCCATGTCAGTAGGGATGGGAATTTTGTAAAATGTGTTATATTGGTATATTGTATCATGAGAAATGTGTTGCAATGTATATAATTCATGATGTTTAGCTGAGTGGGAAATGTAGGCTGTGATGAAGGTAATTGCTTAATTAATTAGTGCTGGGTATGTTCTGATGGGAGGGGCTTCCCATACAAAAGGAGCCTCTCTTTCAGTTCAAGGGGGGAACCATTTTGGATTGAGCTGTTGATGGGGGCAGCATTGTTTTTAAGCTGTCCCCATATGGCAGTACTGTTGGTTTTTCTTCTGGATTCACTTCATGTAAATAAACACCCATATGCATAAAGATACTTCTGCGGCTCTGACATCTTTTTATTTGATAGAGGTTAGGTTTTACAGTCTAGCCTTCTGGCCTACACTACGTGACCCATTGTCATGCTGGAGGGTCATGTCAGGACGAGCCTGCAGGAAGGGTACCACATGAGGGAGGAGGATGTCTTACCTGTAACACACAGCGTTGAGATTGTCTGCAATGACAACAAGCTCAGTCCGATGATGCTGTGACACACCGCCCCAGACCATGACGGACCCTCCCGCTCCAGAGTACAGGCCTCGGTGTAACGCTCATTCCGTCGATGCTAAACACGAATCCAATCATTACCCCTGGTGAGACGAAACCGCGACTCGTCCTGTCTGGTCCAGCGACGGTGGGTTTGTGACCATAGGCGACGTTGTTGCTGGTGATGTCTGGTGAGGACCTGCCTTACAACAGGCCTACAAGCCCTCAAGTCCAGCAACTCTCAGCCTATCTGAACACTGATGGAGGGATTGTGCGTTCCTGGTGTAACTCAGGCAGTTGTTGTAGCCATCCTGGACCTGTCCCACAGGTGTGATGTTCAGATGTACTGATCCTGTGCAGGTGTTGTTACACGTGGTCTGCCACTGCGAGGATGATCAGCTGTCCGTCCTGTCTCCCTGTAGCGCTGTCTTAGGCGTCTCACAGTACGGACATAGCAATTTATTGCCCTGGTCACATCTGCAGTCCTCATGCCTCCTTGCAGCATGCCTAAGGAACGTTCACACAGATGAGCAGGGACCCTGGGCATCTTTCTTTTTGTGTTTTTCAGAGTCAGTAGAAAGGCCTCTTTAGTGTCCTAAGTTTTCTTAACTGTGACCTGAATTGCCTACCGTCTGTAAGCTGTTAGTGTCTTAACGACCGTTCCACAAGTGCATGTTCATTAATTATGGTTCATTGAACAAGCATGGTAAACAGTGTTTAAACCCTTTACAATGAAGATCTGTGAAGTTATCTGGATTTTTATGAATTATCTTTGAAAGACAGGGTCCTGAAAATTTCTTTTTTTGCTGAGTTTATAATGCTATTTGGCCCTAAACAGTGAGTACACAGTGGCAGAATACCTGAACACTGTGACTGTGTCACGGCCGTCGAAAGAAGTGGACCAAAGTGCAGCTTTGTGAGCGTACATTTTATTTTATTTTAGAATGACGCCAACAAAACAAGAAACAAGATAAACAACCGCGAAGCTTATGAGGGCTAAGTGCCATGAACACAAGTCAACTACCCACACTGAAAGGAGGGAAAAGGGCTACCTAAATATGATTCCTAATCAGAGACAACGATAGACAGCTGTCCCCGATTGAGAACCATACCCGGCTAACACATAGAAACACAAATCATAGAATTAAAGGACATAGAATGCCCACCCAAATCAGACCCTGACAAAACCAAAAAGAGACATAAAAAGGCTCTCTAAGGTCAGGGCGTGACAGACTGACCCAAAATTAAGGAAATCTTGACTATGTACAGAAGCTTTGACTATGTACCATAACTGCATGCACACTAATCAGTAACCTACATTTGACATACACCAATAAACAAAACTCATACACTTCAAAGCACATGCTAATGGTTGTGGTGTCATACATCAGGTCATACAAGGGGTCTTCATGCTTCTCTAATTGAGAATCCTTCCTCACCCTCACACCCACCCCACCCCTCTCTCTCTCTCTCTCTCTTTTAAATGATCACATTAGTTCTGCTAGACTGAGGTGCATGGCGTCTACACGGGGATAGAGAGGGACCTCGTTCTTCTTGGTGACCTTCCTCCCACAGTCTTCCTCTTCAATATTCATGCTAAGGGGAGGATTTGCATTGTTACCATGAACAATGGATGACGTATGGAGGGAAGAGAGAGCCGCTTGACCTTTTCTAGCCACTAGAGAGAGGGGCAACAAGGATAGAGAGAGAGAGCCGCTTGACCTTTCCTAGCCACTAGAGAGAGGGGAAACAAGGATAGAGAGAGAGAGAGCCGCTTGACCTTTCCTAGCCACTAGAGAGAGGGGCAACAAGGATAGAGAGAGAGAGAGCCGCTTGACCTTTCCTAGCCACTAGAGAGAGGGGCAACAAGGATAGAGAGAGAGAGCCGCTTGACCTTTCCTAGCCACTAGAGAGAGGGGCAACAAGGATAGAGAGAGAGAGCCGCTTGACCTTTCCTAGCCACTAGAGAGAGGGGCAACAAGGATAGAGAGAGAGAGCCGCTTGACCTTTCCTAGCCACTAGAGAGAGGGGCAACAAGGATAGAGAGAGAGAGAGCCGCTTGACCTTTCCTAGCTAGTAGAGAGAGGGGCAACAAGGATAGCGAGAGAGAGCTTAGGTGAGAGAGAGGGGCAACAAGGATAGAGAGAGAGAGAGAGCTTAGGTGAGAGAGAGGGGGATTAGAAGAGAGATTTTCTGCATTTGTTTGATTTAGTGTTTAGCTTTCATGTCTAGTTTTACAATAATGTTACAATCATTCCTGCCATGCAATCTAAATGTAATTAAATACAGATGGCAGGAGAACATGAGAAAGGCAGGGGAAAGTGAGACACGGACGAGGGAGAGCGGACAAAGTTGAATTGAAAGAAAGGGAGAAAGAGAGTGTCGTAGAGATACTGACAGAGAAGACAGTGAAAGAGAAAGAGTCCAATAGAGAGGGATATTGGTTTCTCCTAGATCCTAGTGTTTATGTACTATCCTACAGGGCAACAAAAAATGAAGCAGAGGAACATTTTCACTCCCTTTAATAGATCTGTCGGGAGTTTAGCTACACTACTCCCAGAGTTACAGACAGTGTGAAACAGCCCGGTTAGTCTCACAGTGGTATAGCTCCCTATCGCATAACCCAATACTCCCCTGAATAAGACACATTTCCATGCCCATTCTGAACTGTCCCTGGGCAGTCGGCATGGACACAGATAGTGATACTCTGTTCTTCTTACAGTCTAATTGCTCCTAAGCCATAGACAGGCGGAATGGAGAGGGTTGAAGAGAGAGTGTTTGTTCGAGCTAGAGAACGACAGGGAGAGAGCATAGGGGTGCTTCCTATCTGAATCCCAGCAGGTGTGTTGATAGGTGTGACAGTCGGTCAGTGAGAGGGGGGACCCTGTCAGACAGTAGTAACTGTATCACTGTGAAGTCTAATTTCACACCAACAGATAGACGACACAGCTCTCCACCTGTTATGACAAATACTGAACAGAATATTTCATATATTGCACATTCTTAGGGGCTGCAAATGTACAACCAACCCTAGTAGGGACCTAATACCTTAATAGCTGTTGCATGTTATCAAGCCTGCAAACACGTTATCAATAAGCATCCCTGGTCCTGTATAGAAAAGGAGAGGACGGATGGACAGAGTGATAGATGACAGCGGTAAATAGTACTCGGCAAAACAGAGCTGTCAGTTCATCAACCCTCACTCACAAAGACCCTCGTCATCCCTATTGGTTGGTAGGCGGGCTCAAAACCCCTGAGATGCGTTGTGACAAATACCCTGATGTAGACTCCTAATCACAGACTGATGAGAGGGAGAGAGAGAGAGAAAAAGAGAGAGAGAAGGGGGGAATGTTGTGGGGGCGTGAGAGAGAAAAAGATAGATGGAAAGAGAGGACGAGAATGCAAAAGAGTTGGGTCCCAATTTAAACGAAGCACGGCTAATAAAGGTTTATATAGTGTACATGAAGGCTTCATAAACAGTACATTAATGCTCACATATCATCTAGAAGCATTTGCTAAACTCTATAATTGGTGTATAAACATGCGATATGTTATATTTGGCCATTCATACTACAGTGGTAGTAATTGTTATGTCACCCTTCATACACCATTCCTAGAGTGTGACACACACTGATGAATGATTTGTGAAGCCTTTATGTATGCTGTATAAAGCCTTTATAAGTAGTACTTTGTTTAAAGTGAGAGTTGAGTGGTTGCCAAGTAAAAACAGACAAGTGGTAGAGAGCAACGAAGCACAGTCCAAGCACAGTCCAAGCACAGTCCAAGCACAGTCCAAGCATCGTCTAAGCACAGACAGCATTGATGAAGAGAGGCAATCTACCCCCCACCCCCCAGATTTAATATTGCAGATAGATTGTAGCTTCTATCAATGTAACTGTCTGCATCATTTCATATCCCCCACATATTTTTGTTGTGAATATATTCACACAGTACCAGTCAAAGGTTTGGAAACATCTACTCATTCAAGGGTTTTTCTTTGTGTTTTACTAGTTTCTACATTGTAGAATAATAGTGAAGACATCGGAACTATAAAATAACACATATGGAATCATGCAGTAACCAAAAAGTGTTAAATAAATCAAAATATATTTTATATTTGAGATTCTTCAAAGTAGCCACTCTTTGCCTTGATGACAGCTTTGCACGACTCTTGGTGTTCTCTGAAACAGCTTCATGAGGTAGTCACCTGGAATGCATTTCAATTAACAGTTTATTTGTGGAATATCTTTCCTTCTTAATGAGTGTGAGCCAATCAGTTGTGTGGTGACAAGGTAGGGTTGGTATACAGAAGAAAACCCTATTTGGTAAAAGACCAAGTCCATATAATGGCAAGAACAGCTCAAATAAGCAAAGATAAATGACAGTCCATCACTACTTTAAGACATGAAGGTCAGTTAATCAGGAACTTTGAAAGTTTCTTCAAATGCAGTTTCAAAAACCATCAAGCGCTATGATGAAACTGGCTCTCATGAGGACCACCACAGGAAAGGAAGACCCAGAGTTAACTATGCTGCAGAGGATGAGCTCATTAGAGTTACCAGCCTCAGAAATTGCAGCCCAAATAAATGATTCACAGAGTTCAAATAACAGACACATCTCAACATCAACTGTATTGCTTCAAAGAAACCTCTACTAAAGGGCACCAATAAGAAGAAGAGACTTGCTTGAGCCAAGAAAGAGCTGTTGTCTTCCGAATAAACTCTTATTATTTTCCACTAACCCTACCACCCATCCCCTAATTGGAGCAAACGAACAAACAGCAACACTTAGTCTTCTACCTCCAGCGTATACCTACTATATACATTCTACTGACACAGTCTGTTTTACAATAGTTGTATTTTGTTTGTTTTTAGTCCTGTCCTTCCTCTACCCACAACCTCTCCCATCTATTTCTATTTGCCAAACGTTCTGATCCTACATACATTTTACAGACACTGTATATTTTACATGAGTTATGTTGTTATTAGTCCCACCCTTCAGCTCCATCCAACCCCTCCCAGCTATCTATTTTATTTGCCGTGTACTTTTCAACTGTGTTCTGATGTTTTACAAACGTTTTGAACCTTTCTATTCTCATGGTTTCTACAGATTGTAAATTAAAGATACATTTTTTTGCTAAAAGTATTATTATATTATTGATCGATTGACTATGACTTTTCAAATCACCCAGCGGTGCTATCTGCAGAGTTAGCTCCAGATGAATGTTGCAACTCTTCAGCCATTCCTGGGCCTGTGACCAAAACCGAGCTACAGTACATATGGACAGTACCAAAATAAATGATGTAATGACTCTGTCTCTTCGCAGAGTGGTTGCTAACTAAAAACAGACAGGTGGTTGACTGTGAAACAACACAATCCAAGAGCGGACAGCATTGATGAAGAGATCCAATCTAAACTCCCGAAAGGCACATTTTTGTCCTTGTTTTCTTTTATCCTACTAGGTACACAGATTGGGGAAACTATTTACAACAATTACCTGGTGAAGAGATGCTGTGGGGAGGTTAGGGGTTGGTGGTTAGTGGTTAGGGGCTAAATGTGCCAATAGGAAGCTAAGGATGATTGCTTTAGGTAGTCACATAGTCTTGCAACAAGTGCTGTGAGTTATTTAAACCCTTTCCTGCAGTAAAATGACCAAATCGCCCTCTTGTGGCCGCATGGGTGTTTTTTACAACTAATAAACTTTGTATTTCATGCAGAAGATCCAGTGTTTCTATGTCAAACGGTGTGGTTATATTTCAGTCTTATGTGAAGCATATAACGTGTAATATTGGGATGCAAACTCAAGATGGAATACATTTCAATTATTTTTCTGAAACACATAACCATGTGTGTGAGGTGTATACTTTTGTTTCAAAGAAGATTTGTTTAAGACTACAAAGAAACACTCTGTGTGACCCTGATTTAGCCCACTGCATTAAAAGGTTTTGATGATCTCTGAAAGTCAGGTCTTTGTTTTAACTCCTCCCAGGGGAGCAATTGACTCCTGTTTACTACAAGAGGAAGGAGTCTGCTCTATTGGCCCTACACCACATTTTCCACCGCAGCATACAATCTCCCATCCAGGTGCTACTGACCAGGCCCTGCAAAAATGCTTTGCTTCAGGGTAAAGCCAGCAGAAGGATGCAGGGAGATATAGCAAAGAAATTATCATATTGAAACACATGCACAGATGGCAGCTCATTTAAACACAGAGACACTTACACAATCAAATGTGATGTATAGATGCCATTCTCAAATTCCCGTGAATTGGTTTTGGTCATTAAACTCCACTCAATGGCTGGATCTGTTATGCAAAGGACCTGGAAATCTGCATAAACACTTAGAAGTTATTTGATGCTTTAAACAGATGCACTTGTGGAGTTTCTGCTGCGATTTTGCCAGGTGACAAGATTACTGTGAGGTTGCACAAAGGGTCACGATGGTTGCGTGCCACAGTGTCTATTTTGATGTTGCCTGCGTGTGTGTGTGTGTGTGTGTGTGTGTGTGTGTGTGTGTGTGTGTGTGTGTGTGTGTGTGTGTGTGTGTGTGTTGTGTGTGTGTGTGTGTGTGTGTGTGTGTGTGCGTGTGCTGTGTGTGCGTGTGTGTGTGTGCGTGTGCGTGTGTGTGTGTGTGTGTGTGTGTGTGTGTGTGTGTGTGTGTGTGTGTGTGCGTTCTTGAATACGGTCATCTCTGAAGATTTCCTTTGTTTTGGTCTGTTTTGATGGGGGAGGATTTTTGATGGATTTAGAGGCTGCAGTAAATGAAATTCGGTTTCTGTACCATTTCTGTCCTACTTATTTGGCACCATATTACTTACTGGTGCTTTGTGGCATGATAACCCACATGACTTGGACTCGAGTCAGACTCGAGTCACAAATATGACGACTTGCAACTCGACTTTTACTTTAACACCAATGACTCGTGGCTTGACTTGGACTTGAGACTTATGACTCAACCTGACTTGATACCCTCCTCAAGCCCAAATATTACAAATGCTATTAAAAAGTGTGCAGCGCATCAACTCTTCATTTAACGGACTACATTTTGAACCGGACAGCAGCCAATCAAATTGTACCAGCTGAGAAAAAGTTGTGCGTGGCAGTGCAGAGGAATGTCGACGGGTGAATTCAGATGGAGCCCTTGGAAAGATGATACCCAAAATTATTATTTCCAGATATAAAGACGACGTTGTATCAAAAAAAAACAGAGTGGGAAGAAAATTACAGACGGAGGCGCAACAATTTCCAACTTTGTTCGACATTCGTGGCTACAACTGGTTAGGCTATTGGTGGCCTAAATCCTGCCTGATGTTACTGCTGTTCCTAAAACCATTGACATGCGTTAGCCTACTGTAACCACACAGAGTGTGTGTGTGTGTGTGTGTGTGTGTGTGTGTGTGTGTGTGTGTGTGTGTGTGTGTGTGTGTGTGTGTGTGTGTGTGTGTGTGTGTGTGTGTGTGTGTGTGTGTGTGTGTGTGTGTGTGTGTGTGTGTGTGTGTGTGTGTGTGTGTTTGCAATCCTCAATAGTCTTTCTCATGGCTACCCATGTATTTCCATGGAAATATAAAGTTTATTTGGAAAGTAATAAATATATATATATTTTTTAAAGCATTCATGATTTGCGTAAATGTAATATACTAACTACTACTGTTGTTAAAAAATATGAAATGGTATTACATTTTGACTTGAGCACATTATGACTTGTGTAGGACTCGAAACTCAAAGTTTAGGACTCGAGACTTGACTTGAAACTTGACGGTCTTGACTTGAGACTTGACTCGGACTTGCCTGTCTTGATTTGGGACTTGACTTGCGACTTGAGTGCTAAGATTTGAGACTTACTTGTGACTTGTACAACAATGACTTGATCCCACCTCTGCTACACGCACGCACACACACACACACACACACACACACACACACACACACACACACACACACACACACACACACACACACACACACACACACACACAGGTCGTTTTTAAAGCACAAACATGCTTATTTTTGATTTAATCACACACCATCTTCCATTAACTTAAGGGACTCCAGAACGGGGAAGCTGCCAAAAAAATACTGACTGCAAATTGTGTGACTGAAGGATAAACTTTTGCCTGTCCAAAGCCAGGCCTATTCCAAATGCTGTAATAAAAGAAAACACGGACTGGCTAGAACATACAATAGAAGTGAGTGGGGTTTTAATGATCCCAGGGCTAGCAACTAAAGAGCCTTCAGCAATCTCAGTCAATTATCAGATGTGTCATACTCTGACTCACGATTAAATACATCATTAAGTCTCAAGTCTCTGTCAGTCTGTCTCACTGTAACACCTGTAGGTGGCTCATGTTCTGGGTTTACAGAGAAAACTGTGATGTAGGCTATGCACGAAAACCACAACAGAAACTTAGGGTAGCAGTTGTTTTTTACACTCTGACACACATAGACAGGTCCTTTTGTGGGTTGAAAGTAGGAACTATTGTCAGAAAGCAGGAAAACCACAACAAAAACACCGGAAGCTGTCCAACCCCCTGGTGTAATATCTGTATTCATCTGCGTTGCACACACACCTCAACACACACTGAAGTATTGTTGTCTAAGCCTTAGCCGTATGCAGTCTGTCTCTGGTTAGCATCGCTGCCATTGTGTTATTTGCTTCAGATTACGAGGTGATGATTTGCCTTGTTCAGGAACATGCTAGAACAGTGCCTCTGTAGCACAGTAGTGGCCATGTGACTCCGAGAACAGGATTTTGTTATGGTTAGTCTATGTGTGTTGTGTGTGTTATTTCATGTTGTGTGTAGGTGGTATGGAGCCCTGTCCGAGTCTGCCCAGCACTGGAAACTATCTGTAATATTCCTCATTATCTGACAATAAACAAAAGATTTCTCATCTTGGTTGTGCGTTAAGTTTTATTTCCCCTCTTGCTCCCCCACCCTCCTCTTTCCCCTAGTCTCTCACATCCTCCCTCCCTTCCTCCCAGAGCAGGTTTGGCCACTTCTCTGTTTACCTCTGTTCTGGCCCTGCCCGTCTCTGCCACTTCCTGGTCACCTGGACCAGCTTCCTGACGTGAGCAGCAGGCTCTGGGTCGTCACAGCACACCCAAAACTCTCTGACTCTGTTCTGTCCTGTTCTCTTTCTCAGAATTCTCACAGGACGGGCAGCCAGCTAACATTTCCGGCTAAACTCCACCAGCCAATCAACAGACGCTGTGACCGGGGCAAAGTCCTTTGTCAGTTCACCTACCTACTCTCTTTCTCCCTCCTTCCCCCTCTCACTCTGTAGCTCTCTGACAGGTCTAGAGTTACACCCTATTTCCTGAGTATTACCTGTCCAGGTGAAGCTGCTTTGCCTGAAGTGAACATCGCTCTGTGAGTCCTGCAAGCTCTTGTCCCTGTAGTCGGAACTGTACCGACTGTACTTGGATGTTGTATCACTGTTACTTGCTAAAGTTTGACTTGCTACAGTAAGTAGGAGTAGTCTACTTGACAGTTTGTCTATTGTCTCATACGTCTGTCTGTGTACTTTTAAGAGATGCATTTGAATCCGGCTTGCATTGCGAGTTTGTGTCTGTGTGAGTGGATGTCAGACCCGTTCTCTCCCTCTGTTTTGCCTGTGTCTGTAAGTGTCTGTAAAGTATCTTGTCCATTCTATCTGTGATCAGTGACCTGAACGTCTGAGTGAGAGTAACTATGTGCTGATCCAGACAGACTCTGAGCCGTTAGAGCCACTTCAAAGAGCTCCATGGCTGCCTGCTCCTCTGCCCTGCCCTGAGCTCTGTTGTCCAAGACTGGGCAGACAGATTTAGAGGTCTGGCTCAGAGAGAGAGAGAGAGAGACTCAGCACCAGATCTGTGGAGATTTCTAATAGACACTCAGATCATAGAGATAGAGAGGATAGACAGAACTTTGATGGACAGGGTGTTGCTGTTTTATATTTGTATTTGATATATTTCTATATCTGGGAAGCCTCTTTGCTCGTATCTAAGTTCTTTGTTTACGGGTGCTTTTAAAAGTAGTTGTACATGTAGTAGGCTTTTTTTTGTGCAAAACACATCCATTGTTTAGCTGCAATGGAATGTTCGCATCTTGTATATTTGACTGAGATATGTGGTTGTCTCACCTAGATATCTTAAGATAAATGCATTTAATATAAGTCGCTCTGGAAAAGAGAATCTGTTAAATGACTCAAATGTGAAATGTAAAGGTTTTACATACAGATCTCATATGACTGTATTGAATTGTTTTGGTGAATAATTTTTTAAAATATTGATGTCACAAATGTATAATTTATACACTTATTTATAAAGAATGTAGTTATTTGTTACATTTGACTATGTAAAACCTAGCTGTACTACTTATTTATAAAGAATGTAGTTATTTCTTACATTTGACTATGTAAAACCTAGCTGTCCTACGTATTTCTCAGAGTTTGGCGAATACAGTATGGAGCATTCTGCTTCAAACATGATTATTGGTCTCTCTGAAATGAAACCATCAAGTGAGAGATTTTAAACAAACACACCAATCTCTTTCATAATTTCTTTAAACAACAAAAGCTAATTTACCAACATTTCTGAAAATTGATGTATAGCGTTTTTGGAATGAAATCTTACGTACACATATTTAACACATATTATGTTGCATAGGCTAACCTACATCCTTCATGGACCAAATCTACGTCTCATCCTATCCATTACAAGTGTCAAGCACTTTGCCTGTGTTGTGTGTACACACTTCATACCAAACCATTTGTATAGTATGGGTTTCTGTTGACAGAGTGTGTTTACAGGGTGTGTGTGCATGTGTTCATTGTATCTTGCGCTCAGTACGAATACATTTGGTCTCATCCTGTGTATTATCGTATTCCCGTGTTCTCTGTGCAGTCGTTATGAGTAAGTCTCCTTCTGTGTCCCTTAACCTCAACATGTCATGATTATCTGCAGTGTGACGCATTCATTATTCAGTTGGTTCTTATTATTCATCAGCTTTATAATCACCAGGGGCGTCATTTATAAACGCTGCATAAGCAGCAATATACCCCAAAGACATGCGTGCGCCAGTTATTTGGCGTGAGAATGTCCTCCACGCAAACTTTAGACCTTAAGTAAGCACATTTTTGTAGTTGTTGAAGTATCGTATTGCAAACGGGCAAGTAAGTATCTATGATATGATATGATGATAAGCCTTGGAAAAAAAAGATAAATAATAAGAAAAATATTTGTCTTTAGTGAGAAAAGCAAAAATCTATGTGTTTTATTTTTGGAATCTAAAATAATTATACATCGGAATCTATTTCCCTATTTATTTTGTTTTCATAACCATTGCAGAATAATTCCTCACCTTTTCTGGCTGTTATGGGTTCATATTCCAGAAGTAGCAATACCACAAATTACCATGCGCATGTCTCGTTTAATTCAGCCTACGAGCCTAGTAAATAGATGAGGTTATGTATTCAAGTTTTGCTGTATGCAATCCCATAGGCAGTGCGGTTTATAATACACAGTTGAATTTAACCGGTGGACAGACAGTTGACACTTTACATTGACGTAGTTCTATGTAGGCTATGCTGCCACTGTAGCCTAAGTATAAAATCAAACCAAGATCTATTTATACAGCACATTTCAGACATGGAATGCAACACAATGTGTTTTACCGGAAAAAAATCTAATAAAAACAGAAATATTTACTACAGAACAAACATAAGAGGATAAACAACAAAAGAATAAGAATAAAAACTGAATGACTAAAAAGCACCCTGAGGAATATCAAAGCTAATAAGGTGTGTTTTAAGATATCTTTCAAAAATGTCTTCTCTGGCAGGCTATTCCAGAGGCTGGGGGCATAATAACTAAAGGCTGCCTCTCCATACCTCTTGGTCCTAGGCTTTGGGTACATAACTTAAAAGCATGTCTGACATGTATTGGGGTGCACAATCGTGGATTGATAAATAAAAAAACAATAGAATAATCTTAAAATTCATTCTAAATTCATTCTAAAACTCACAGTGTAGAGAACTTAAAACCGATGTAATGTGTGGTCTCTGTCTTGTCTGGGTCAGTACCCATGCTGAAGTATTTTGTATGTTTTGCAGTTGACCAATGGCATTCTTGGGTAGACCAGACAGGAGAGCATTACAGAAGTCAAGTCTGCTTGTAATAGAAGCATGGATGAGTCTCTCTGTACTAGCCTGAGAGAGAAACGGCCACACCTTGGCAATGTTCCTCAGGCAGCAAAAAGCTATTTTGGTAACATTCCTAATGTATGATCCAAAATTGAGTTCAGAATCTAAAATAATTCCCAGGTTTTATACTTTTGGTATTTTATCTTTATTGCCAGTGAATTCAAATGTGCATCCAGATTCTCTCTCTTTGCTTTGGTTCCAACATTAACAATCCTTGGATATCCTGCAACAATTGGCTGTTAAAAAAAAATGTATTCATGGAAATTCACTACAAAGCTGTTTAGCTGGAGGAAGTTGTGAGCCATCCAAGTATTTAAATCACTAATACAGTCTAATAATATATCCGTGTAGCTAAAATCTTCTGGTGACACAGAAATGAAAAGATGTGTATCGTCTGCGTAGCAGTGAAAATCAATGCTGTGTTTTCTTATAATGCTGCCAAGGGGTAGCATAAATAAATTGAACAGTACTGGACCCTAAATAGAACCTTGTGGAATGCCACGTGATATGTATTTCTATGGGTTATGTTTACCAAGGGTGACAAAAAAAACACTTAACCAGTCAAATAGATCCTAAACCTATTTAGAACAGGACTGGAGAGGCCAACCCTAGTACTGTAATTCAGAATTTGCGGGCAGTCCAGCATGTTTCGGTTGGGGAAAAGTCAATGCAAAATTGAATTCAAACATTTTGCGCCGACGGCTACAAAACAATTAGCCTTATTTTTTTATTTTAGAAACTGTCACAGTCATTTGCCAAATACAGCAGAAGATGAAAACATTCCGCCAACACCTCCGAAAAACATTTGATAAAATTTGCCATTGCTCTTTCTTTTAGAAACTGCCGTGGCCTAATTACGATAGTTCCAAATTAGTTCCAGGTCTGATTGATAACGGGAAACATGTGTATGTATGGCATGCGCCGAGTTTAAGTGTGAAATTTACGCAACGGTTATAAATGAGGTCCCGGGTTCCTGCTCTGAGCATGTGTGTTTTGAGGAGAAACATGGGTCTGTGGAATGTTTTACCTCTGAACAGCTGTGCCTGCCCCTCCCTTTCAGACAACACACTGAGCCTGCAGGCCTGCTGTGTGGACCTGCATGTGCTAGGGATAACATACCATACCCTACCTATGTGCACTGGTAACTCCTTGGAGAACCAGGCATACTTTAGTTGAAAAGGCAAACCGTAAATGGAACCTTCATTATGATCACTGTAGCATCCCTATTGTGTTAATGCGGTGCTATGTCACGTGACATACACCATGTCAAATGATACTCTGACCCCCTGCATGTGCTCTATGTGCCTACTGTTTGTTTCAGGGTGGGTGTGGGACAGGACGTGTTTGTGACAGAACTTTAATTTGTGTGCTTTTGAAAGGTTTGGATTTGTCAGGTCAATCCAGGGTCTTCGTTTACATTATTATAGGAGCATGGGAGCACGGGACACATGG